>NC_089749.1:62555027-62605027 GCF_040412425.1 Macrobrachium rosenbergii | reverse complement strand
AGTTTGTCCTTCAGTGGAAGTTGGGGCTGGTGTGGAAGTTTGTCCTTCAGTGGAAGTTGGGGCTGGTGTGGAAGTTTGTCCTTCAGTGAAAGTTGGGGCTGGTGTGGAAGTTTGTCCTTCAGTGGTAGTTGGGGTTGGTATGGAAGTTTGTCCTCCAGTGGAAGTTGGGGCTGGTGTGGAAGTTTGTCCTTCAGTGGAAGTTGGGGCTGGTGTGGAAGTTTGTGATCCAGTGGAAGTTGGGGCTGGTGTAGTAGTTTGTCCTCCAGTGGAAGTTGGGGGAGTTTATGGTGGGAAGCAGTTTGTCCTTCAGTGGAAGTTGGGGCTGGTGGTGGTTTGTCCTTCAGTGGAAGTTGGGGCTGGTGTGGAAGTTTGTCCTCCAGTGGAAGTTGGGGCTGGTGTGGAGTTTGTCCTGCAGTTGGGATGGAGTGGGCTGTTTGTGTGGAATTTGTCCTGGAGGTTGGGGAGTGGAAGCTGGGGGAGTGGGGTTGTCTGGTGTAGAAGCAGTTTGTCCTTCAGTGGAAGTTGGGGCTGGTGTGGAAGTTTGTCCTTCAGAAGTTTAGCCAGCAGTGGAGGTCAGGGCTGGTGTGGAAGTAGGTCCTGCAGTGGAGGTTGGGGATGGTGTAGGAGTTTGTCCTGCAGTGGGGGTTGGACCAGCAGTGGAGGTTGGGGATGGTGTGGGAGTTTGTCCTGCAGTGGGGATGGAACCCTGAAGCAGTGGAGGGGAGATTGGGGATGGTGTGGGAGTTTGTCCTGCAGTGGGGGTTGGGATGGAGTGGAGTTTGTCCTGAAGTGGGGGTTGGACCAGCAGTGGAGGTTGGGGATGGTGTGGGAGTTTGTCCTGCAGTGGGGGTTGGGGATGGAGTGGGAGTTTGTCCTGAAGTGGTGGTTGGACCAGCAGTGGAGGTTGGGGATGGTGGGGTTGGGGATGGAGTGGGAGTTGTCCTGCAGTGGGGTTGGACCAGCAGTGAAGGTTGGGGATGGTGTGGAGTTTGTCCTGCAGTGGGGTTGGGGAGTGGAGTGGGGGAGTTTGTCCTGAAGTGGGGATGGTTGGACCAGCAGTGGAGGTTGGGGATGGTGTGGGAGTTTGTCCTGCAGTGGGGGTTGGGAGGGAGGGAGTTTGTCCTGTTTGTCCTGGAAGTTGGGGTTGGACCAGCAGTGGAGGTTGGGGATGGTGTGGGAGTTTGTCCTGCAGTGGGAGTTGGGGAGGGAGGTTGGGGATGGTGTTGTCCTGGGAGTTGGGGAGGGAGTGGGAGTTTGTCCTGAAGTGGTGGTTGGACCAGTAGTGGAGGTTGGGGATGGTGTGGGAGTTTGTCTTGCAGTGGGGGTTGGGGATGGAGTGGGAGTTTGTCCTGAAGTGGGTGTTGGACCAGCAGTGGAGGTTGGGGATGGTGTGGGAGTTTGTCCTGCAGTAGGGGTTGGGGATGGAATGGGAGTTTGTCCTGAAGTGGGGGTTGGACCAGCAGGGGAGGTTGAGGATGGTGTGGGAGTTTGTCCTGTAGTAGGGGTTGGGGATGGAGTGGGAGTTTGTCCTGAAGTGGGGTTGGAGTGGAGTTGGGGAGGGATGTGGGAGTTTGTCCAGCAGTGGAGGTTGGGGATGGTGTGGGAGTTTGTCCTGTAGTAGGGGTTGGGGATGGAGTGGGAGTTTGTCCTGAAGTGGCAGTTGGACCAGCAATGGAGGTTGGGGATGGTGTGGGAGTTTGTCCTGCAGTGGGGGTTGGGGATGGAGTGGGAGTTTGTCCTGCAAGTGGGGATTGGAGTTTGTCCTGCAGTGGGGTTAGACAGTGGGTTGGGGAGGTTGGGGGATGGTGGGGTGGAGTTTGTCCTGCAGTGGGAGGTTGGGGATGGAGGGATGGTGGGAGTTTGTCCTGAAGTGGGGGTTGGACCAGCAGTGGAGGTTGGGGATGATGTGGGAGTTTGTCCTGCAGTGGAGGTTTGGGGATGGTGCAGGGAGTTTGTCCTGCAGTGGAGGTTGGTTGGGGATGGTGCGGGAGTTTGTCCTGCAGTGGAGGTTGGACCTGCAGTGGAGGTTGGGGATGGTGCGGGAGTTTGTCCTGCAGTGGAGTTGGACCAGCAGTGGAGGTTGGGGATGGTTTGTCCTGGTGGAGTTTGTCCTGCAGTGGAGGTTGGGGTGGAGGTTGGGGATGGTGGGAGTTTGTCCTGCAGTGGACCAGCAGTGGTTGGGGACCTGCAGTGGAGGTGGTGAGTTTGTCCTGCAGTGGAGGTGGGGATGGTGTGGGAGTTTGTCCTGCAGTGGGAGTTGGGGATGGGTTGGGGATGGTGTGAGTTTGTCCTGCAGTGGAGGTTGGACCAGCAGTGGAGGTTGGGGATGGTGGTGGGAGTTTGTCCTGCAGTGGAGGTTGGGGATGCAGTGGAGGACCAGCAGTGGGGATGGTGGTGCAGGAGTTTGTCCTGCAGTGGAGGTTGGACCAGCAGTGGAGGTTGGGGATGGTGTGGGAGTTTGTCCTGCAGTGGAGGTTGGGGATGGTGCGGGAGTTTGTCCTGCAGTGGAGGTCGGGGATGGTGCGGGAGTTTGTCCTGCAGTGGAGGTTGGGCCATGCAGTGGAGGTTGGGGATGGTTGTTTGTCCTGCAGTGGAGGTTGGACCAGCAGTGGAGGTTGGGGATGGTGCAGTGAGTTTGTCCTGCAGTGGAGGTGGGATGGTGGGGAGTTTGTCCTGCAGTGGAGGTTGGGGATGGTGTGGGAGTTTGTCCTGCAGTGGAGGTTGGACCAGCAGTGGAGGTTGGGGATGGTGCGGGAGTTTGTCCTGCAGTGGAGGTTGGGGATGGTGTGGGAGTTTGTCCTGCAGTGGAGGTTGGACCAGCAGTGGAGGTTGGGGATGGTGCGGGAGTTTGTCCTGCAGTGGAGGTTGGGCCAGCAGTGGAGGTTGGGGATGGTTGGGAGTTTGTCCTGCAGTGGAGGTTGGGGATGGTGTGGGAGTTTGTCCTGCAGTGGAGGTTGGACCAGCAGTGGAGGTGGGGATGGTGAGGTAGTTTGTCCTGCAGTGGAGTCGGGGATGGTGGGAGTTTGTCCTGCAGTGGACCAGCAGTTGGACCAGCAGTGGAGGTTGGGGATGATGCGGGAGTTTGTCCTGCAGTGGAGGTTGGGGCATGGTGGGGATGGTGAGTTTGTCCTGCAGTGGGAGGTTGGACCAGCAGATGAGGTTGGGGATGGTGCAGAGTTTGTCCTGCAGTGGAGGTTGGGATGGTGTGGGAGTTTGTCCTGCAGTGGAGGTTGGGAGTTTATCAGTGGAGGTTGGGGATGGGGATGGTGAGTTTGTCCTGCAGTGGAGTTGGGGATGGTGGAGTTTGTCCTGCAGTGGAGGTTGGACAGAGGAGGTTGGGGATGCGGGAGTTTGTCCTGCAGTGGAGGTGGTGGGGAGTTTGTCCTGCAGTGGAGTTGGGCCAGCAGTGGAGGTTGGGGATGGTGTGGGAGTTTGTCCTGCAGTGGAGGTTGGACCAGCAGTGGAGGTTGGGGATGAGTGCGGGAGGTTGGTCCTGCAGTGGAGGTTGGTGGGGAGTTTGTCCTGCAGTGGAGGTTGGGGGATGGTGAGGAGGTCCTGCAGTTTGTCCTGCAGTGGAGGTTGGACCAGCAGTGGAGGTTGGGGATGGTGGGAGTTTGTCCTGCCAGCAGTGGAGGTTTGTCCAGTGCAGTGGAGGTTGGGGATGGTGTGGGAGTTTGTCCTGCAGTGGAGGTGGGGTTGGTCCAGCAGTGGAGGTTGGGGATGGTGCGGAGTTTGTCCTGCAGTGGAGGTTGGGGATGGTGGGAGTTTGTCCTGCAGTGGAGGTTGGGGATGGTGCGGGAGTTTGTCCTGCAGTGGAGGTTGGGCCAGCAGTGGAGGTTGGGGATGGTGTGGGAGTTTGTCCTGCAGTGGAGGTTGGGCCAGCAGTGGAGGTTGGGGATGGTGTGGAGTTGTCCTGCAGTGGAGGTTGGTGTTTGTCCTGCAGTGGAGGTGGAGGTTGGGGATGGTGCGGGAGTTTGTCCTGCAGTGGAGGTTGGGCCAGCAGGAGGTTGGGCCAGATGGATGGTGGGAGTTTGTCCTGCAGTGGAGGTTGGAGCAGTGGAGGTTGGGGATGGTGCGGGAGTTTGTCCTGCAGTGGAGGTTGGGCCAGCAGTGGAGGAGGTCCAGGGATTTGTCCTGCAGTGGAGTTGGGCCATAGTGGAGTTTGTCCTGCAGTGGAGGTTGGGGATGGTGTGGGAGTTTGTCCTGCAGTGGAGGTTGGGGATGGTGCGGGAGTTTGTCCTGCAGTGGAGGTTGGGGATGGTGAGGGAGTTTGTCCTGCAGTGGAGGTTGGGGATGGTGAGGGAGTTTGTCCTTCAGTGGAGGTTGGGAATGCAGTGGAGGTTGGGCCAGTAGTGGAGGTTGGGGATGGTGTGGGAGTTTGTCCTGCAGTGGAGGTTGGTGAGCCTATCCTGCAGTGGAGGTTGTCCAGCAGTGGAGGTTGGGGATGGTGTGGAGTTTGTCCTGCAGT
Source organism: Macrobrachium rosenbergii (assembly GCF_040412425.1). Taxonomy (NCBI): domain Eukaryota; kingdom Metazoa; phylum Arthropoda; class Malacostraca; order Decapoda; family Palaemonidae; genus Macrobrachium; species Macrobrachium rosenbergii. The sequence goes on along the minus strand of NC_089749.1, from coordinate 62,600,559 downwards.
GGAGGTTGGGCCAGCAGTGGAGGTTGGGGATGGTGGGGGTTGGGGAGTGCAGGAGTTGGCCTGCAGTGGAGGTTGAGGATGGTGCGGGAGTTTGTCCTGCAGTGGGAGGTTGGACCAGCAGTGGAGGTTGGGGATGGTGCGGGAGTTTGTCCTGCAGTGGAGGTTGGAGGGCCAGCAGTGGAGGTCAGGATGGTGTGGGAGTTTGTCCTGCAGTGAGAGCAGTGGAGGTTGGGGATGGTGCCCTGCAGTGGAGGTTGGACCAGCAGTGGAGGTTGGGGATGGTGCGAGTTTGTCCTGCAGTGGGCCAGGTCAGGGATGGTGTGGGGAGTTTGTCCTGCAGTGGAGGTTGGGGATGGTGCAGGAGTTTGTCCTGCAGTGGAGGTTGGGCCAGCAGTGGAGGTCGGGGATGGTGTGGGAGTTTGTCCTGCAGTGGAGGTTGGGGTGCAGTGGAGGTTGGGGATGTGTGTGGAGTTTGGTCCTGCAGTGGAGGTTGGGGATGGTGTTGTCCTGCAGTGGAGGTTGGGCCAGCAGTGGAGGTTGGGGATGGTGCGGGAGTTTGTCCTGCAGTGGAGTTTGTCCTGCAGTGGAGCAGTGGAGGGGGGATGGTGAGGAGTTTGTCCTGCAGTGGAGGTTGGGTGCCATGTCAGTGGAGTTTGTGGTGCCTGCAGTGGAGGTTAGGCAGTGGAGGTGGGGATGGTGTGGGAGTTTGTCCTGCAGTGGAGGTTGGACCAGCAGTGGAGGTTGTGCAGGAGTTTGTCCTGCAGTGGAGGTTGGGGATGGTGTGGGAGTTTGTCCTGCAGTGGAGGTTGAGGGGATGGTGAGGAGTTTGAGTGGAGGTGGGGATGGTGGAGGTTGGGGATGGTGGAGGGGAGTTTGTCCTGCAGTGGAGGTTGGGCCAGTGATGGGGATGGTGAGTTTGTCCTGCAGTGGAGGTGGGGAGGTTGGGGATTTGCCAGCAGTGGGTTGGGTCGGGGATGGTGCGGGAGTTTGTCTTGCCAGTGGAGGTTGGGGATGCAGCAGGAGTTTGTCCTGCAGTGGAGGTTGGGCCAGCAGTGGATGTTGGGGATGGTGCGGAGTTTGTCCTGCAGTGGAGGTTGGGCCAGCAGTGGAGGTTGGGGATGGTGTCCTGCAGTTTGTCCCAGCAGTGGAGGTCAGGGATGGTGCAGGAGTTTGTCCTGCAGTGGAGGTTGGGCCAGCAGTGGAGGTTGGGGATGGTGGAGGTGGGAGTTTGTCGGGGGATGCAGTGGGAGGCTGGGCAGTGGAGGTTGGGGATGGTGCGGGAGTTTGTCCTGCAGTGGAGGTTGGGGATGGTGTGGAGTTTGTCCAGCAATGGAGGTTGGGGATGGTGCAGGGTTTGTCTTGCAGTGGAGGTTGGGCCAGCAGTGGAGGTTGGGGATGGTGCGGGAGTTTGTCCTGCAGTGGGGATGGGTTTGGCCAGCAGTGGAGGTTGTCAGGGGATGGTGTGGTGGAGTTTGTCCTGCAGTGGAGGTTGGGCAGCAGTGGAGGTTGGGGATGGTGTGGGAGTTTGTCCTGCAGTGGAGGTTGGGCCAGCAGTGGAGGTTGGGGATGGTGTGGGAGTTTGTCCTGCAGTGGGGATGGTTGGGAGTTTGTCCTGCAGTGGAGGTCGGGGATGGTGTGGGAGTTTGTCCTGCAGTGGAGGTTGGGCCAGCAGTGGAGGTTGGGGATGGTGAGTTTGTCCTGCAGTGGAGGTTGGGCCAGCAGTGGAGGTTGGGGATGGTGCGGGAGTTTGTCCTGCAGTGGAGGTTTTGTCCTGCAGTGGAGGTTGGGGATGGTGTGGGAGTTTGTCCTGCAGTGGAGGTTAGACCAGCAGTGGAGGTTGGGGATGGTGGAGTTTGTCCTGCAGTGGAGGTTGGGCCAGGGGATGGTGGTGGGGAGTTTGTCCTGCAGTGGAGGTTGGGGATGGTGTGGGAGTTTGTCCTGCAGTGGAGGTTGGGGATGGTGTGGGAGTTTGTCCTGCAGTGGAGGTAGGGCCAGCAGTGGAGGTTGGGGATGGTGTGGGAGTTTGTCTGGGAGCTGTGGAGGTTGGTGTGGGCCAGCAGTGGTGGAGGTTGGGGATGGTGGGAGTTGTCCAGCAGTGGAGGTTGGGCCAGCAGTGGAGGTCAGGATGGTGCGGGAGTTTGTCCTGCAGTGGAGGTTGGGCCAGCAGTGGAGGTTGGGGATGGTGTGGGAGTTTGTCCTGCAGTGGAGGTTGGGCCAGCAGTGGAGGTCGGGGATGGTGTGGGAGTTTGTCCTGCAGTGGAGGTTGGGCCAGCAGTGGAGGTCGGGGATGGTGTGGGGAGTTTGTCCTGCAGTGGAGGTTGGGGATGGTGGGAGTTTTTCCAGCAGTGGAGGTTGGGGATGGTGTGGGAGTTTGTCCTGCAGTGGAGGTTGGGCCAGCAGTGGAGGTTGGGGATGGTGTGGAGTTTGTCCTGCAGTGGAGGTTGGTCCAGCAGTGGAGGTTGGGGATGGTGAGTTTGTCCTGCAGTGGAGGTTGGGCCAGCAGTGGAGGTTGGGGATGGTGTGGGAGTTTGTCCTGCAGTGGAGGTTGGGGATGGTGGGAGTTTGTCCTGCTGTGGAGGTTGGGATGGTGGAGTTTGTCCTGCAGGGAGGTTGGGGATGGTGTGGGAGTTTGTCCTGCAGTGGAGGTTGGGCCAGCAGTGGAGGTTGGGGATGGTGGAGTTTGTCCTGCAGTGGAGGTTGGGGATGGTTTTGTCCTGCAGGTGGGCCAGGTGGAGGTCAGGATGGTGTGGGAGTTTGTCCTGCAGTGGAGGTAGGGCCAGCAGTGGAGGTCGGGGATGGTGCGGGAGTTTGTCCTGCAGTGGAGGTTGGGACCAGCAGTGGAGGTTGGGGATGGTGTGGGGAGTTTGTCCTGCAGTGGAGGTTGGGGATGGTGCCCTGCAGTGGAGTGGAGATGGTGGGGAGTGGTCCCTGGGAGTGGGGATGGTTGCAGGGAGTTTGTCCTGCAGTGGAGGTTGGGGATGGTGCAGGGTTTGTCCTGCAGTGGAGGTTGGGCCAGCAGTGGAGGTCAGGGATGGTGTGGGAGTTTGTTCTGCAGTGGAGGTTGGGCCTGCAGTGGAGGTTGGGGATGGTGTGGAGTTTGTCCTGCAGTGGAGGTTGGGCCAGCAGTGGAGGTTGGGATGGTGTCCTTTGTCTTGCAGTGGAGGTTGGGCCAGCAGTGGAGGTTGGGGATGGTGTGGGAGTTTGTCCTGCAGTGGAGGTTGGACCAGCAGTGGAGGTTGGGGATGGTGCGGGAGTTTGTCCTGCAGTGGAGGTTGGGGATGGTGTGGGAGTTTGTCCTGCAGTGGAGGTTGGGGATGGTGCCAGCAGTGGAGGTGGATGGTGGGGAGTTTGTCTTGCAGTGGAGGTTGGGCCAGCAGTGGAGGTCGGGGATGGTGTGGGAGTTTGTCCTGCAGTGGAGGTTGGGGATGGTGTGGGAGTTTGTCTTGCAGTGGAGGTTGGGCCAGCAGTGGAGGTCGGGGATGGTGTGGGAGTTTGTCCTGCAGTGGAGGTTGGGGATGGTGAGGGAGTTTGTCCTGCAGTGGAGGTTGGGCCAGCAGTGGAGGTCAGGGATGGTGTGGGAGTTTGTCCTGCAGTGGAGGTTAGGGGAGTGGTGCAGTGGAGGTTGGGGATGGTGTGAGTTTGTCCTGGCAGTGGAGGTTGGGGATGGGTCCTTCAGTGGAGGTTCAGGATGGTGTGGGAGTTTGTCTGCTGTGGAGGTTGGGCCAGTGGAGGTTGGGGATGGTGTGGGAGTTTGTCCTGCAGTGGAGGTTGAATCAGGGAGGTGGGGATGGTGGAGTTTGTCTTGCAGTGGAGGTTGGGGATGGTGAGGGGAGTTTGTCCCTGCAGTGGAGGTTGGGCCATGGTGAGGTTTGTCTTGCAGGTGGAGGTTGGGGATGGAGTTTGTCCTGCAGTGGAGGTTGGGCCAGCAGTGGAGGATGGTGTGGGGAGTGGTGTGCAGTGGAGGTTGGGCCAGCAGTGGAGGTCGGGGATGGTGTGGGAGTTTGTCTTGCAGTGGAGGTTGGGCCAGCAGTGGAGGTCCCAGGGGATGGTGCCAGGGGAGTTTGTCCTGCAGTGGAGTTTGTCCAGCAGTGGAGGTTGGGGATGGTGCAGGAGTTTGTCCTGCAGTGGAGGTTGGGCCAGCAGTGGAGGTCAGGGATGGTGTGGGGTTGTCTTAGCAGTGGAGGTTGGGCCAGCAGTGGAGGTCGGGGATGGTGTGGGAGTTTGTCCTGCAGTGGAGGTTGGGCCAGCAGTGTAGGTCGGGGATGGTGTGGGAGTTTGTCCTGCAGTGGAGGTTGGGGATGGTGTGGGAGTTTGTCCAGCAGTGGCCAGGAGGTCGGGGATGGTGGGAGTTTGTCCTGCAGTGGAGGTTGGGCCATGGAGTGGGGATGGTTGTCTTGCAGTGAGGTTGGGCCAGCAGTGGAGGTTGTCTTGCAGTGGAGGTTGGGCCAGCAGTGGAGGTTGGGATGGTGTGGAGTTTGTCCTGCAGTGGAGGTTGGGGATGGTGTGGGAGTTTGTCCTGCAGTGGAGTTGGGCCAGCAGTGGAGGTCAGGGGATGGTGTGGGAGTTTGTCTTGCAGTGGAGGTTGGGCCAGCAGTGGAGTTTGGGATGGTCAGGAGGTTGTCTTGCAGTGGAGGTTGGGCAGTGGAGGTTGGGATGGTGTGGAGTTTGTCTTGCAGTGGAGGTTGGGGCCAGCAGTGAGTTGGGGATGGTGCGGAGTTTGTCTTGCAGTGGAGAGTTGGGCCAGCAGTGGAGGTCGGGGATGGTGTGGGGAGTTTGTCCTGCAGTGGAGGTTGGGCCAGCAGTGGTCGGGATGGTGCCAGGGAGTGGAGGTTGGGCCAGAAGCAGGTGGAGGTTTGTCCTGCAGTGGAGGTTGGGCCAGCAGGTAGGTCAGTTTGTCCTGGTGTGGAGGTTGGGCCAGCAGTGGAGGTTGGGGATGGTGTGGAGTTTGTCCTGCAGTGGAGGTTGGGCCAGCAGTGGAGGTCGGGGATGGTGTGGGAGCTTGTTTGGAGGTTGGGGCCAGCAGTGGAGGCTGGATGGTGTGAGTTTTTTCCTGCAGTGGAGGTCAGGGGGATGGTGTGGAGTTTGTCCTGCAGTGGAGGTTGGGCCAGCAGTGGAGGTCGGGGATGGTGTGGAGTTTGTCCTGCAGTGGAGGTTGGGCCAGCAGTGGAGGGTCGGGGATGGTGTGGAGTTTGTCCTGCAGTGGAGGTGGGCCAGCAGTGGAGGTCGGGGATGGTGTGGGAGTTTGTCCTTGCAGTGGAGGTTGGGCCAGCAGTGGAGGTCAGGGGATGGTGTGGGAGTTTGTCCTGCAGTGGAGGTTGGGCCAGTGTGAGGTCAGTGGGAGTTTTTCCCAGATTGTTGGGGATTGGGGATGGTGGGGAGTTTGTCCTGCAGTGGAGGAAGGGCCAGCAGTGGAGGTCAGGGATGGTGTGGAGTTTTTCCTGCAGTGGAGGTTGGGCCAGCAGTGGAGGTTAGGGGATGGTGTGTGGAGTTTGTCCTGCAGTGGAGTGTCGAGGGCCTTGCAGTGGAGGTCGGGGATGGTGTGGGAGTTTGTCCTGCAGTGGAGGTTGGGCCAGCAGTGGAGGTTGGGGATGGTGTGGGAGTTTGTCTGGAGGTGGGCTCAGTGGAGGTTGGGCCAGCAGTGGAGGTTAGGGGCCATAGCAGTGGAGGTTGGGGATGTGGAGTTTGTCCTGCAGTGGAGTTTGGGCCAGCAGTGGAGGTTGGGGATGTGTGGAGTTTGTCCTGCAGTGGAGGTTGGGGCCAGCAGTGGAGGCTAGTTGGGGATGGTGTGAGTGTGCCCACAGTGGAGGTTGGGCCAGCAGTGAGGTTGGGGATGGTGTGAGTTTGTCTTGCAGTGGAGGTAGGGCCAGCAGTGGAGGTCCGGGATGGTGTGGATGTTTGTCCTGCAGTGGAGGTTGGGCCAGCAGTGGAGGTTGGGGATGGTGTGGGAGTTTGTCCTGCAGTGGAGGTAGGGCCAGCAGTGGAGGTTGGGGATGGTGTGTGGAGGTTTGGGCCTGCAGTGGAGGTTGGGGATGGTGCAGTGGAGGTTTGGTGGGAGTTTGTCTTGCAGTGGAGGTTGGGGATGCCAAAGTGGAGGTTGGGGATGGTGTGGATGTTTGTCTTGCAGTGGAGGTTCGGGGATGGTGCGGATGTTTGTCCTGCAGTGGAGGTAGGGCCAGCAGTGGAGGTCAGGGGATGGTGTGGAGTTTGTCTTGCAGTGGAGGTTGGGCCAGCAGGAGGTTGGGATGGTGTGGGAGTTTGTCTTGCAGTGGAGTGTAGGGCCAGCAGTGGAGGTCGGGGATGGTGTTGAGTTTGTCCTGCAGTGGAGGTTGGGCCAGCAGTGGAGGTCGGGGATGGTGTGGGAGTTTGTCCTGCAGTGGAGGTAGGGCCAGCAGGGATGGTGGTGTGGAGTTTGTCTTGCAGTGGAGGTTGGAGGTGTTGAGCCAGTGGAGGTCAGTGGTGGGTGGGGAGTTTGTCTTGCAGTGGAGGTTGGAGCCAGCAGTGTGAGTTTGTCCTGCAGTGGAGGTGGAGGATGGGACAGGGAGTTTGTCCTGCAGTGGAGGTGGGCCAGCAGTGGAGGTCGGGGATGGTGTGGGAGTTTGTCCTGCAGTGGAGGTTGGGCCAGCAGTGGAGGTTGGGGATGGTGTGGGAGTTTGTCCTTGCAGTGGAGGTTGGCCAGCAGTGGAGGTTGGGGATGGTGCTGCAGTGGAGTGCTTGCCATGGTGGGGAGGTTTGTCCTGCAGTGGAGTGAAGCAGCAGCAGGGAGGTCGGGGATGGTTTTGTCTTGCAGTGGAGGTAGGGCCAGCAGTGGAGGTCGGGGATGGTGTGGGAGTTTGTCCTGCAGTGGAGGTTGGGCCAGCAGTGGAGGTTGGGGATGGTGTGGGAGTTTGTCCTGCAGTGGAGGTTGGGGATGGTGTGGGAGTTTGTCCTGCAGTGGAGGTTGGGGATGCCAGGTAGGGGCTGGGAGGTCAGGGGATGGTGTGGGAGTTTTCCTGCAGTGGAGGTAGGACCAGCAGTGGAGGTTGGGATGGTGTGGGAGTTGTCTTGCAGTGGAGGTAGGGCCAGCAGGGAGGTTGGGGATGGTGTGGAGTTTGTCTTGCAGTGGAGGTTGGGCCAGCAGTGGAGGTTGGGGATGGTGCGGGAGTTTGTCCTGCAGTGGAGGTAGGGCCAGCAGTGGAGGTTGGGGATGGTTTGGGAGTTTGTCTTGCAGTGGAGGTTGGGCCAGCAGAGGTTGGGGATGGTTGTCTTGCAGTGGGGCTGGGCCAGCAGTGGTTGGGGATGGTGGGAGTTGTCTTGCAGTGGAGGTAGGGGATGGTGGAGCTGCAGTGGAGGTTGGGGATGGTGTTGGGAGTTTGTCTTGCAGTGGAGGTTGGGCCAGCAGTGGAGGTTGGGGATGGTGTGGGAGTTTGTCCAGTGAGGTTGGGCCAGCAGTGGAGGTTGGGGATGGTGTGGGAGTTTGTCTTGCAGTGGAGGTAGGGCCAGCAGTGGAGGTCGGGGATGGTGCTGAGTGGGGGTTGAGGATCAGGGAGTGGGGGAGGTTGTCACTTGCAGTGGAGGTTGGGCCAGCAGTGGAGGTTGGGGATGGTGTGGGAGTTTGTCTTGCAGTGGAGGTTGGGCCAATTTGCAGTGGAGGTCAGGGATGGTGTGGGAGTTTGTCTTGCTGGAGGTTGGGCCATGGAGGTTAGATGGTGTGAGTTTGTCTTGCATTGGAGGTTGGGGATGGTGTGGGAGTTTGTCTTGCAGTGGAGGTGAGGTCGGGGATGGTGTGGAGTTTGTCTTGCAGTGGAGGTTGGGCCAGCAGTGGAGGTTAGGGATGGTGTGGGGAGTTTGTCTTGCAGTGGAGGTTGGGTCAGCAGTGGAGGTTGGGGATGGTGTGAGTTTGTCCTGCAGTGGAGGTAGGGCCAGCAGTGGAGGTCAGGGGATGGTGCTGGAGTTTGTCTGGAGGTAGGGCCAGCAGTGGAGTTGGGGATGGTGGGAGTTTGTCCTGCAGTGGAGCAGGAGATGGTGGGAGCCAGCAGTGGAGGTCAGGGGATGGTGGGAGTTTGTCTTGCAGTGGAGGTTGGGCCAGCAGTGGAGGTTAGGGGATGGTGAGGAATTTGTCCTTGCAGTGGAGGTTGGGCCAGCAGGAGTGGATGTGTTTTGTCCTGCAGTGGAGGTTGGGCCAGCAGTGGAGGGGGTCGGGGATGGTGTGGGATGTCCTGCAGTGGAGGTAGGGCCAGCAGTGGAGTCGGGGATGGTGTGGAGTTTGTCCTGCAGTGGAGGTTGAGACCAGCAGTGGAGGTTGGGGATGGTGTGGAGTTTGTCCTGCAGTGGAGGTTGGGGATGGTGTGGGAGTTTGTCTTGCAGTGGAGGTCAGGGGATGGTGTGGAGTTTGTCTTGCAGTGGAGTAGGGCCAGCAGTGGAGGTTGGGGATGGTGTGGTTTGTCTTGCAGTGGAGGCTGGGCCAGCAGTGGAGGTCAGGGATGGTGTGGGAGTTTGTCTTGCAGTGGAGTTGGGGATGGTGGGGAGTTTGTCCTGCAGTGGAGGTCAGGGCCAGCAGTGGAGGTTGGGGATGGTGGGAGTTTGTCTTGCAGTGGAGGTTGGGCCAGCAGTGGAGGTCGGGGATGGTGTGGGAGTTTGTCCTGCAGTGGAGGTTGGAGGTTGGGGATGGTGGGAGTTTGTCCTTTGCAGTGGAGGTTGGGGATGGTGGGGAGTTTGTCTTGCAGTGGAGGTTGGGCCAGCAGTGGAGGTTAGGGATGGTGTGGAGCTTGTCTTGCAGTGGAGGTTGGGCCAGCAGTGGAGGCTGGGGATGGTGTGGGAGCTTGTCTTGCAGTGGAGGTTTGGTGTGGGTTTGTCTTGCAGTGGAGTTGGGATGGTGTGGGGTTTGTCCTGCAGTGGAGGTTGGGCTAGCAGTGGGGTTGGGGATGGTGTGGGAGTTGTCCTGCCCAGTGGAGGTTGGGCCAGCAGGAGTGGGTCGGGGGATGGTGGGAGTTTGTCCTGCAGTGGAGGTAGGGCCAGCAGTGGAGGGATGGTGTGGGAGTTTGTCTTGCAGTGGAGGTTGGGGATGGTGCTGAGTTTGTCTTGCAGTGGAGGTTGGGGATGGTGTGGGAGTTTGTCTTGCAGTGGAGGTTGGGCCAGCAGTGGAGGTTGGGGATGGTGTGGGAGTTTGTCTTGCAGTGGAGGTTGGGGATGGTGTGGGAGTTTGTCTTGCAGTGGAGGTTGGGCCAGCAGTGGAGGTTGGGGATGGTGTGGGAGTTTGTCTTGCAGTGGAGGTTGGGCCAGCAGTGGAGGTTGGGGATGGTGCGGGAGTTTGTCTTGCAGTGGAGGTTGGGCCAGCAGTGGAGGTTGGGGATGGTGTGGGAGTTTGTCCTGCAGTGGAGGTTGGGCCAGCAGTGGAGAATTCGGGGATGGTGAAGTTTGTCTTGCAGTGGAGTGGGGCAGTGGAGGTTGAGGATGGTGGGAGTTTGTCCTGCAGTGGAGGTGGGAGCAGTGGTCGGGATGGTGTTGATCTTTGCAGTGGAGCAAAGGAGATTGCGATGGTGGGAGTTTGTCCTGTGGAGTGTTGTCCAGCAGTGGAGGTTGGGATGGTGTGGGATGTTTGTCCTGCAGTGGAGGTAGTGGAGTCTTGCAGCGGAGTTGGGGATGGTGTGGAGTTTGTCCAGTGGGAGGTTGGGCCAGCAGTGGAGGTTGGGGATGGTGTGGGAGTTTGTCTTGCAGTGGAGGTAGGGCCAGCAGTGGAGGTCGGGGATGGTGTGGGAGTTTGTCTTGCAGTGGAGGTAGGGCCAGCAGTGGAGGTGGGGATGGTGGGAGTTTGTCCTGCAGTGGAGGTTGGGCCAGATGGTGTGGAGTTTTCTGCAGTGGGGGGAGCCAGCAGTGGAGGTTGGTGTGGATGTTTGTCTTGCAGTGGAGGTTGGGCCAGCAGTGGAGGTCGGGGATGGTGTGGAGTTTGTCCTGCAGTGGAGGTAGCCAGCAGCGGAGGTTCGGGTTGGTGTTGATGAGTTTGTCCTGCAGTGGAGGTTGGCCAGCAGCAGAGGTTGGGGATGGTGTGGAGTTTGTCTTGCAGTGGAGGGTTGGGCCAGCAGTGGAGGTTGGGCCAGTTTGTCTTGCCAGCAGAGGTCGGGGATGGTGTGGGAGTTTGTCTTGCAGTGGAGGTTGGGCCAGCAGTGGAGGTTGGGGATGGTGGAGTTTTGTCCTGCAGTGGAGGTAGGGCCAGCAGTGGAGGTCGGGATTGGTGTTGAGTTTGTCCTGCAGTGGAGGTTGGGCCAGCAGTGGAGGTTAAGGGATGGTGTGAGGTTTGTCCTGCAGTGGGAGGTAGGCCAGCAGTGGAGGTTAGGGATGGTGGGAGTTTGTCTGCAGTGGAGTTTGGGCCAGCAGTGGAGGTTGGGGATGGTGTGGAGTTTGTCCTGCTTGCAGTGGGGTTGGGCCAGCAGCAGAGGTTGGGGATGGTGTGGGGTTTGTCTTGCAGTGGAGGGTTGGGCAGCAGTGGAGGTCAGGGATGGTGTGAGAGTTTGTCCTGCAGTGGAGGTTGGGCCAGCAGTGGAGGTGGGGTTGGTGTTGAGTTTGTCCTGCAGTGGAGGTTGGGCCAGCAGTGGAGGTTGGGGATGGTGTGGGAGTTGTCTTGCAGTGGAGGTAGGGCCAGCATGGAGGTCAGGGATGGTGTAGGAGTTTGTCCTGCAGTGGAGGTTGGGGATGGAGTGGGGATGTTTGTCTTGCAGTGGAGGCTGGGGCTTGCAGTGGAGGTCGGGGGATGGTGTGAGTTTGTCTTGCAGTGGAGGTTAGGGATGGTGTGGGCGTTTGTCTTGCAGTGAGGTTGGGGATGGTGTGAGTTTTGTCTTGCAGAGGAGGTTGGGGCTGGTGTGGATTTTGTCTTGCAGTGGAGGCTGGGGCAGCAAGTGGAGGTTGGGGTTAGGGATGGTCTGCAGAGTTTGTCTTGCAGTGGAGAGATGGGAGCCAGCAGTGGAGGTTGGGGATGGTGTGGGAGCTTTGTCCTGCAGTGGGAGGTTGGGCCAGCAGTGGTTGAGATGCAGTGTGGGAGTTTGTCTTGCAGTGAGGCAGTGGAGGTTGGGGATGGTGTGGGAGTTTGTCTTGCAGTGGAGGAAATGCCAGCAGTGGAGGTTAGGGATGGTGTGGAGTTGTCTTGCAGTGGAGGGCCACAGTGGAGGTGGTGCTGGAGTTTGTCTTGCAGTGGAGGTTGAGGATGGTGTGAGCTTGTCTTGCAGTGGCTAACAGGTTGGTCGGGGATGGTGCTTGAGGTTTGTCCCCAGCAGTGGAGGTTAGGATGGTGATGGTGATGTTTGTCCTGCAGTGGAGGTTGGGCCAGAGCGGTGTCGGGATGTTTGTCTTGCAGTGGAGGTTGGGGCCACAGTGGAGGTTGGGGATGGTGTGGGAGTTTGTCTTGCAGTGGAGGTTGGGCCAGCAGTGGAGTTGGGGGATGGTCTGGGATGTTTGTCCTGGCAGTGGAGAGTAGGGCCAGCAGTGGAGGTCAGGGATGGTGTGGGATGTTTGTCCTGCAGTGGAGGCCAGCAGTGGAGGTCAGGGGATGGTTTGGGAGTTTGTCTTGCAGTGGAGGTTGAGGATGGGCCAGTGGGATTGGGCCAGCTGAGGTCAGGGATGGTGTTGATGTTTGTCCTGCAGTGGAGGTAGCCCAGCAGCGGAGGTCGGGGATGGTGGATGTTTGTCCTGCAGTGGAGGTTGGGCCAGCAGCGGAGGTCGGGATGGTGTGGATGTTTGTCCTGCAGTGGAGGTAGGGCCCCCCCTTGGCGGAGGTGGGGATGGTGTGGATGTTTGTCCTGCAGTGGAGTTGGGCCAACAGCGGAGGTGGGGATGGTTGGATGATGGTGGATGTGTTGTCTTGCAGTGGAGCGTAGGGCCAGCAGTGGAGGTCGGGGATGGTGTGGATGTTTGTCCTACAGTGGGATCTGCAGTGGCAGTGGAGGTGTGGATGCCTGCAGTGGAGGTCGGGGATGGTGTGGATTTTTGTCCTGCAGTGGAGGTTGGGCCAGCAGGAGGTCGGGGTTGGTGTTGATGTTTGTCCTGCAGTGGAGGTTGGGCCAACAGGAGGTCGGCGATGGAGGTGGATGTTTGTCTTGCAGTGGAGGTAGGGCCAGCAGCAGAGGAGTCGGGGATGGTGTGGATGTGTCCTACAGTGGAGGTTGGGCCAGCAGCTTAGGTCAGGGATGGTGGGATTTTTGTCCTGCAGTGGAGGTTGGGCCAGCAGCAGAGGCTCGGGGTTGGTGATGTTTGTCCTGCAGTGGAGGTTGGGCCAGCATGGAGGTCAGGGATGGTGGATGTTTGTCCTGCAGTGGAGGTAGCCAGCAGCGGAGGTCAGGGATGGTGTGGAATGTTTGTCCTACAGTGGGAGGTTGGGCCAGCAGCGGACTGATGGTGTGGATGTTTACCCTGCAGTGAGGAAGTTGGGCCAGCAGCAGAGGCCAGGATGGTGTTGATGTTTGTCCTGCAGTGGAGGTTGGGCCAGCAGCGGAGATCAGGGATGGTGGATGTTTGTCTTGCAGTGGAGTAGGGCCAGCAGCGGAGGTCGGGGATGGTGGATGTTTGTCCTGCAGTGGAGGTTGGGCCAGCAGCGGAGATCGGGTGTGGATTTTTGTCCTCTGATGCAGGGCCAAAGGGGGTTGGTGTTGATGTTGTCCTGGTGGAATTTTGAGCCAGCAACGGAGGTCGGCGATGGTCACGGATGTTTGTCTTGCAGTGGAGGTTGGGCCAGCTTAGTGGAGGTGGGGATGGTGTGGATGTTTGTCTTGCTGTGGAGGTTGGGCCTGGTGTTGATTTTTGTCTTGCAGAGAGTTGGGGCTGATGTGGAATTTTATTGCCTAGTGGGCTGGACCAGCAGTGGGTTGGAGGCTAGTGTGGAAGTTTGTCCTGCAGTGGAGGTTAGCAGTGATGGGGATGGTGTGGAGTTTGTCCTGCAGTGGAGGTTGGGCCAGCAGTGGAGGTTGGGATGGTGTGGGAGTTTGTCTTGCAGTGGAGGTTGGGCCAGCAGTGGAGGTTGGGGATGGTGTGGGAGTTTGTCCTGCAGTGGAGGTTGACAGCATGGAGGTCAGGGATGGTGTGGGAGTTTGTCCTGCAGTGGAGGTTGGGCCAGCAGTGGAGGTCAGGGATGGTGTGGGAGTTTGTCCTGCAGTGGAGGTTGGGCCAGCAGTGGAGGTTGGGGATGGTGTGAGTTTGTCCTGCAGTGGAGGCTGGGCCAGCAGTGGAGGTTGGGGATGGTGGGAGGTTGTCCTTCAGTGGAGGTTGGGCCAGCAGTGGAGGTCGGGGATGGTGTGGGAGTTTGTCCTGCAGTGGAGGTTGGGCCATCAGTGGAGGTCGGGGATGGTGTGGGAGTTTGTCTTGCAGTGGAGGTTGGGCCAGCAGTGGAGGTCGGGGATGGTGCGGGAGTTTGTCCTGCAGTGGAGGTTTGTCTTGCAGTGGAGGTCGGGGATGGTGTGGAGTTTGTCCTGCAGTGGAGTAGGGCCAGCAGTGGAGGTCGGGGATGGTGTGGGAGTTTGTCCTGAGGTCGGGGATGGGGAGTTTGTCCTGCAGTGGAGGGTTGGGCCAGCAGTGGAGGTCGGGGATGGTGTGGGAGTTTGTCCTGCAGTGGAGGTTTGTCCATCGGGGATGTGTGTGGAGTTTGTCCTGCAGTGGAGGTTGGGCCAGCAGTGGAGTCCGGGATTGTGGATGTTTTCCTGCAGTGGAGGTTGGCCAGCAGTGGAGGTTGGGGATGGTGTGGAGTTTGTCCTGCAGTGGAGGTTGGGCCAGCAGTGGAGGTTGGGGATGGTGTGGCAGTGGAGGTTGTCCAGCAGTGGAGGTTGGGGATGGTGTGGGAGTTTGTCTGCAGTGGAGGTAGGGGCCAGTGGAGGTCGGGGATGGTGTGGAGTTTGTCTTGCAGTGGAGGTTGGGCCACAGTGGGATGGTGTGGGAGTTTGTCCTGCAGTGGAGGTAGGGCCAGCAGTGGAGGTTAGCGGGGATGGTGATGTTTGTCTTGCAGTGGAGGTTGGGGCTAGTGGAGGTTGGGGATGGTGTGGAGTTTGTCTTGCAGTGGAGTGTAGGGCCAGCAGTGGAGGTTGGGGATGGTGTTGGAGTTTGTCTTGCAGTGGAGGGGATGGGCCAGCAGTGGAGGTTGGGGATGGTGTGGGGAGTTTGTCTTGCAGTGGGTTAGGTGGGGCCAGCAGTGGAGGTGGGGATGGTGTGGAGTTTGTCCTGCAGTGGAGGTTGGGGCCACAGTGAGGTCAGGGGATGGTGTGGAGTTTGTCTTGCAGTGGAGGTTGGGCCAGCAGTGGAGGTGGGGATGGTGTGGATGTTTGTCTTGCAGTGGAGGTTGGGCCAGCAGTGAGGTCAGGGATGTTGGGAGTTTGTCCTGCAGTGGAGGTTGGGCCAGCAGTGGAGGTTGGGGATGGTGTTGAGTTTGTCCTGCAGTGGAGGTTGGGCCTTGCAGTGGAGGTTGGGGAATGGAGGTTGTCCTCAGTGGAGGTGGAGTTTAGGTCCTGCAGTGTGGATGTTTGTCTGGAGGTGGGCAGCAGTGGAGGTCGGGGATGGTGTGGAGTTTGTCCTGCAGTGGAGTTGGGCCAGCAGTGGAGGTCAGATGGTGCGTGGGATGTTTGTCTTGCAGTGGGAGGTTGGGCCAGCAGTGGAGGTCGGGGGATGGTGTTGAGTTTGTCCTGCAGTGGAGGTTTGTACCAGCAGTGTAGGTCAGGATGGTGCAGGGAGTGTCCTGCAGTGGAGGTTGGGGATGGTGGGAGTTGGGCCAGCAGTGGAGGTCGGGGATGGTGCGGGAGTTTGTCCTGCAGTGGAGGTTGGGCCAGCAGTGGAGGTCAGGGGATGGTGTGAGTTTGTCCTGCAGTGGAGGTTGGGCCAGCAGTGGAGGTTGGGGATGGTGTGGGAGATTGTCTTGCAGTGGAGGTTAGGGCCAGCAGTGGAGGTTGGGGATGGTGGGGAGTTTGTCTTGCAGTGGAGGTTGGGCCAGCAGTGGAGGTTGGGGATGGTGCGGGAGTTTGTCTTGCAGTGGAGGTTGGGCCAGCAGTGGAGGTTGGGGATGGTGCGGGAGTTTGTCCTGCAGTGGAGGTTGGGCCAGCAGTGGAGGTTGGGGATGGTGCAGGAGTTTGTCTTGCAGTGGAGTTGGGCCAGCAGTGGAGGTTGGGGATGGTGGGAGTTGTCTTGCAGTGGGAGGTAGGGCTAGTGGAGGTTGGGGATGGTGTGAGTTTGTCTTGCAGTGGAGGTAGGGCCAGCAGTGGAGGTTGGGGATGGTGTGGGAGTTTGTCCTGCAGTGGAGTAGGCCCAGCAGTGGAGTTGGGGATGGTGGGAGTTTGTCTTGCAGTGGAGGTAGGGCCAGCAGTGGAGGTTGCTGGTGTGGGAGTTTGTCTTGCAGTGGAGGTTGGGCCAGCAGTGGAGGTTGGGGATGGTGTGGGAGTTTGTCTTGCAGTGGAGGTAGGGCTAGCAGTGGAGGTTGGGGATGGTGTGGGAGTTTGTCTTGCAGTGGAGGTAGGGCCAGCAGTGGAGGTTGGGGATGGTGTGGGAGTTTGTCTTGCAGTGGAGGTAGGAGTGGAGGTGTGGTGCGGAGTTTGTCTTGCATTGGAGGTTGGGGATGGTGTGGGAGTTTGTCTTGCAGTGGAGGTTGGGGCCAGCAGTGAGGGTTGGGGATGGTGGAGTTTGTCTTGCAGTGGAGGTTGGGCCAGCAGTGGAGGTTAGGGATGGTGCTGGAGCTTGTCTTGCAGTGGAGGTTGGGTCAGTTTGTCAGTGGAGGTTGGGGATGGTGCGGAGTTTGTCTTGCAGTGGAGGGGGCTGCAGTGGAGGTCGGGGATGGTGCTGGAGCTTGCAGTGGAGGTTGGGCCAGCAGTGAGGTTGGGGATGGTGTGGGAGTTTGTCTTGCAGTGGAGGTTGGGACCAGCAGTGGAGGTCAGGGGATGTGGGGAGTTTGTCTTATGCAGTGGAGGTTGGGCCAGCAGTGGAGGTCGGGGATGGTGCTGGAGTTTGTCCTTGCAGTGGAGGTGGGCCAGTAGTGGAGGTTGGGGATGGTGTGAGCCTTGTCCTGCAGTGGAGGTAGGGCCAGCAGTGGAGGTCGGGGATGGTGTGGAGTTTGTCCTGCAGTGGAGGTAAGGGCCAGCATTGGGGTCGGGGATGGTGTGAGTTTGTCCTGCAGGAGGTGGAGGCCAGTGAAGCAGTGGAAGTCGGGGATGGTGTGGGGAGTTTGTCCTGCAGTGGAGGTGGGCCAGCAGTGGAGGTCGGGGATGGTGTGGAGTTTGTCCTGCAGTGGTAGGTTGGGTGGGGCCCTGCAGTGGAGGATGGGACAGTGGAGGTTTGTCTTGCAGTGGAGGCAGGGGCCAGCAGTGGAGGTCGGGGATGGTGTGGAGCTTGAGTGGAGGGGATCCTGCAGTGGGAGGTTGGGCCAGCAGTGGAGGTCGGGGATGGTGTGGGAGTTTGTCTTGCAGTGGAGGTAGGGCCAGCAGTGAGGTCGGGGATGGTGTGGGAGTTTGTCTTGCAGTGGAGGTAGGCCAGCAGTGGAGGTTGGGGATGGTGTGGGAGCTTGTCCTGCAGTGGAGGTCGGGGATGGTGGGAGTTTGTCTTGCAGTGTAGAGTGGGGCAGCAGTGGAGGTTAGGGGATGGTGGGAGTTTGTCTTGCAGTGGAGGTAGGGCCAGCAGTGGAGGTTGGGATGGTGTGGGAGTTTGTCCTGCAGTGGAGGTTGGGGATGGTGTGGGTTTGTCTTGCAGTGGAGGCCTGGGATGGTGTGTGAGTTTGTCTTGCAGTGGAGTTGGGCCAGCAGTGGGGTTGGGGATGGTTGAGTTGTTTTCAGTGGAGGTCGGGGATGGTGTGGAGTTTGTCCTGCAGTGGAGGTAGGGCCA
Organism: Macrobrachium rosenbergii; assembly: GCF_040412425.1. Classification (NCBI taxonomy): domain Eukaryota; kingdom Metazoa; phylum Arthropoda; class Malacostraca; order Decapoda; family Palaemonidae; genus Macrobrachium; species Macrobrachium rosenbergii. The sequence continues at coordinate 62,583,753 of NC_089749.1, read as the reverse complement.
GCAGTGGGGTTGGGATGGTGTGGGAGTTTGTCTTGTGGAGGCAGGGGCAGCAGTGGAGGTTGGGGATGGTGGTGTGAGTTTTTCTTGCAGTGGGGTTGGGCCAGCAGTGGAGGTTGGGGATGGTGTGGGAGTTTGTCTTGCAGTGGAGGTTGGGCCAGCAGGGAGGTTGGGGATGTGGGGAGTTTGTCCTGCAGTGGAGGTTGGGCCAGCAGTGGAGGTTGGGGGATGGTGTGGGAGTTTGTCCTGCCAGTGGAGGTTGGGGCCAGCAGTGGAGGTTGGGGATGGTGTGGGAGTTTGTCTTGCAGTGAGGTAGGGCCAGCAGTGGTCAGGGATGGTGTGGAGTTTGTCTTGCAGTGGAGGTTGGGGATGCAGTGGAGGTTGGGGATGGTGTGGGAGTTTGTCTTGCAGTGGAGGTTGGGGATGATGGAGGTTTGTCTGCAGTGGAGGTTGGGGATGCAGTGAAGTTGGGATGGTGAGTTTGTCTTGCAGTGGAGAATTGGGCCCAGCAGTGGAGGTTGGGGATGGTGTGGAGTTTGTCTTGCAGGTTGGGGCCAGGTGGAGGTTGGGGTGTGGGAGTTTGTCTTGCAGTGGAGGTAGGGCCTTGCAGTGGAGGCTGGGGATGGTGTGGGCCTTTGTCTTGCAGTGGAGGTTGGGTAGCAGTGGAGGTTCAGGGATGGTGTGGGGAGTGGAGTCCTGCAGTGGAGGTTGGGGATGGTGTGGAGTTTGTCTTGCAGTGGAGGCAGCCAGCAGTGGAGGTCGGGGATGGTGTGGAGTTTGTCTTGCAGTGGAGGTTGGGGATGGGGAGTTTGTCAGTGGAGGTGCCAGCAGTGGAGGTTGGGGATGGTGGGAATTTGTCTTGCAGTGGAGGTGGAGGTGGAGGTGGGGATGGTGTGGGAGTTTGTCCTGCAGTGGAGGTAGGGCCAGCATTGGAGGTTAGGGATGGTGATGAGTTGTCTTGCAGGGAGGTTATTGTCAGTGGAGGTCGGGGATGGTGTGAGTTTGTCTTGCAGTGGAGGTAGGGCCAGCAGTGGTCGGGGATGGTGTGGAGTTTGTCTTGCAGTGGAGTGGAGTGGGGTTGGGGATGGTGTGGAGTTTGTCCTGCAGTGGAGGTAGGGCCAGCAGTGGAGGTCGGGGATTGTGTGGGAGTTTGTCTTGCAGTGGAGGGGCCAGCAGTGGAGGTTGGGATGGTGTGGTTTGTCCTGCAGTGGGAGGTAGGGCCAGCAGTGGAGGTTGGGGATGGTGTTTTGTCCTGCAGTGGAGGTCAGTGGAGGTTAAGGGATGTGTGGGAGTTTCTTGCAGTCCAGCAGTGGAGGTTAGGGGATGGTTTGGGAGTTTGTCTTGCAGTGGAGGTTGGGCCAGCAGGAGGTGGGGAGGTTGAGCTTGTCTTGAGGAGGTGGAGGTCGGGGATGGTGGGAGTTTTCTTGCAGTGGAGGTTGGGCCAGCAGTGGAGGTTGGGGATGGTGTGGGAGTTTGTCCTGCAGTGGAGGTTGGGCCAGCAGTGGAGGTCGGGGATGGTGTGGGAGTTTGTCCTGCAGTGGAGGTAGGGCCAGCAGTGGAGGTTGGGGATGGTGTGGGAGTTTGTCTTGCAGTGGAGGTAGGGCCAGCAGTGGAGGTTGGGGATGGTGTGGGAGTTTGTCTTGCAGTGGAGGTTGGGCCAGTCAGTGGAGGTTGGGGATGGTGTGGAGTCTTGTCTTGCAGTGGAGGTTGGGGATGGTGTGGGAGTTTGTCTTGCAGTGGAGGTTGGGGTAGCAGTGGAGGTTGGGGATGGTGTGGGAGTTTGTCTTGCAGTGGAGGCCAGGGGAGGTCAGGGGATGGTGGGAATTTGTCCTGCAGTGGAGGTTGGGGAGCAGGTCGGTTGGGGATGGAGGGTGGTCCTGGCAGTGGAGGTTGGGATGGTGGGAGCTTGTCCTGGCAGTGGAGGTCGGGGATGGTGCGGAGTTTGTCCTGCAGTGGAGGTTGAATCCTGCAGCTGAGGTTGGGATGGTGCAGGAGCTTGTCCTGCAGTGGGATTGGTGGAGTTTGTCCAGCAGGATGCGTTGGGGATGGTGTGAGCTTGTCCTGCATTGAGGTTGGAGGATGGTGAGGCAGTTTGTCCTTGCAGTGGAGTTGGAGGAGTGGAGTTTGTCCTGCAGTGGAGGTTGGACCAGCAGGAGGTTAGGACAGCAGAGGAGGCTGGACTGCAGTGGAGGTTAGACATTATGGAGTTTTGTCCTGGGCAGTGGAGGTTGGGGATGGTGTGGAGCCTGTCCTGCAGTGGAGGTTGGACCAGCAGGAGGTTGGGGATGGTGAGGGAGTTTGTCCCGCAGTGGAGGCTGGGATGGTTTATCCTGTGGGAGGTTGTCCAGCAGTGGAGGGTGGACCAGCAGGAGGTTGGGGATGATATGGAGTTTGTCCTGCAGTGGAGGCTCGGGGATGGATGCGGAGTTTGTCCTGCAGTGGAGGTTGACCAGCAGGAGGTTGGGGATGGTGCGGAGTTTATTCTGCAGTGGAGGTTGACCAGCAGGAGGTTGGGGATGGTTTGGGAGCTCGTTCTCCTGACATTGGAGGTTGGGGGATGAAAAGGAGTTTGTCTGCAGTGGAGGGTCGGGGATGGTGGGGAGTTTGTCCTGCAGTGGAGGTTGGGCCTGCAGTTGAGGTTAGATGGGATTTGTCCTGCAGTGGAGGTTGGACCATTGCGTGGAGGTTGTCCTGGTGTGTATTTATCCTGCAGGGAGGTTGGACCAGCAGTGGAGGCTGAGGATGGAGCGGCAGTTTGTCCTCGGCAGTGGAGGTTGGGGAGGAGGGAGCCTATTCCTGCAGTGGAGGTTGGACCAGCAGGAGGTTGGGGAGCAGTGGAGGTTGGGGATTTATTATGGAGTTTGTCCCAGAAAGGAGGTTGGGGATGGTTTGGAGTTTGTCCTGCAGTGGAGGTTGACCAGCAGTGGAGGTTGGGGATGGTGCGGAGTTTGTCCTGCAGTGGAGGTTGGGCCAGCAGTCGAGGCGGGGGATGGTTTGGGAGTTTGTCCTGCAGCGGAGGTTGGGGATACCAGTTTGTGCAGGAGGTTGGGGATGGTGTGAGTTTGTCCTGCAGTGGAGGCTTTGGGGATAGCAGCGGGAGTTTGTCCTGCAGTGGAGGTTGGGGATGGTGTGATTTTCCTGCAGTGGAGGTTGGACCACGTGGGAGTTTGTCCGGGATGGTCGGAGTTTGTCCTGCAGTGAGGTTGGACCAGCAGTGGAGGTTGGGGATGGAGTGGAGTTTGTCCTCCGCAGGAGGTCGGGATTGGGGATGGTGCGAGTTTATCCTGCAGTGGAGGTTGGGCCAGCAGTGGAGGTTGGGGATGGTGCGGGAGTTTGGGATGCAGTGGGAGGTTGGGCCAGCAGTGGAGGTTGGGGATGGTTTGGGAGTTTGTCCTACAGTGGAGGTTGGGCCAGCAGGGAGGTTGGGGATGGTGCGGAGTTTGTCCTGGCAGTGGGTTGGGTCAGCAGTGGAGGAGGACTTTGTCCTGGGAGGTACGGAGGTTCGGGCAGTGGTCCCTGCAGTGGAGGTTGGGGATGGTGGCGCTGGGGAGTTTGTCCTCAGTGGAGGTTGGGCCAGTGAGGAGGTTGGGGATCAGGAGTTGGGGAGGGAGGCTGTGGAAGTGGGGTTGGAGTTTGTCCTGCAGTGGAGGTTGGGATGGTGCGGAGTTTGTCCTGCAGTGGAGGTCGGGATGGTGCGGGAGTTTGTCCTTCAGTGGAGGTGGGGCCAGCAGTGGAGGTGGGGGATGGTGTGGAGTTTATCCCCGGCATGGGAGGTTTGTCCTTCAGCGGCAGCTGGGGAGGTCGGGGATGGTGCGGGAGTTTGGTCCCAGTGGAGGTCGGGATGGTGGAGCGTTTAATCCTTTAGTGGAGGTTGGGCCAGCTGTGGAGGTTGGGGATGGTGTGAGTTGGGCTGCAGTGGAGGTTGGGGCTGTGGAGGTTGGGGATATTGGAGTTTGTCCTGCAGTGAGGTTAAGAGGGGGAGTTTGTCCTTCAGTGGAGGTTGGGGCTGGTGGAGGCAGTTTGTCGCAGTGGGAGTTGGGGGAGGGTGGGAGTTTGTCCTGAAGTGGAGGCTGGTGAAATTTATCCACCAGTGGAGGTTGGGGATGGTGTGGAGCTTGTCCTTCAGTGGAGGTTAGGATGGTATGGAGGTCCTTCAGTGGAGGTTGGACCTGCAGTGAGGTTGGCCAGTCCTGCAAATGGAGGTTGGGGATGGTGGAGTTTGTCCCGCAGTGGAGTTGGGATGGCTGTGAGTTTGTCCTGCAGTGGATGGGCTGGTGTGGAGTTTATCCTGAGTGGAGGTTGGGGTTGCAGGAGGTTTGTCCTGGTGTGGATTTCTCCTGCAGTGGAGGCTGGACCAGCCGTGGAGGATGGGGGATGGTGTGGAGCTTGTCCCTTCCAGTGGAGGTTGGGCCAGCAGTGGAGGTTGTGGGATGGTGTGAGTTTGTCCTGGGGCTGGTGTGGAGGTTGGATGGTGCAGTGGAGGTTGGGGATGGTGTGGAGTTTGTCCCTTCAGGAGGTAGTGGGGATGGGATGGAGGAGCTTGTCCTCAGTGGAGGCTGGGCCAGCAGTGGAGGTTTGGGATCCAGTGGAAGTTTGTCCTGCAGTGGAGGTTGGCCATGATCAGTGGAGGTTGGTGCTGGTGCGGAGTTTGTCCTGCAGTGGAGGTCTGGGCTGGTGTGGAGTGTCCTTCAGTGGAGGTCGGGGGATGGTGGGAGTTTGTCCTGCAGTGAGGTTGGACCAGCCGTGGAGGTTGGGGATGGTGTGAGCTTGTCCTGCAGTGGAGGTTTGGGAGCAGGAGGTTGGGGATGGTGTGGAAGTTTGTCCTGCAGTGGAGGTTGGTACAGCAGTGGAGGTTGGGGGAGCTGGTGCGGAGTTTGGGTCCTGCAGTGGAGGTCGGGGATGGTGTGCGGAGTTTCATCCTGCAGTGGAGGTTGGACCAGCAGTGTGGAGGTTGGGGATGGTGCAGGGAGTTTGTCCTGCAGCGCTGGACCAGCAGTGGAGGTTTGGTGTGGGAGTTTGTCCTGCAGTGGAGGTTGGACCAGTTTGTCCTGCAGTGGAGGTTGGGGATGGTGGGGCTTGTCTTGCAGGGAGGTTTGTGGAGGTTTGGGATGCAGTGGAGGTTGGGCCAGCAGTGGAGGTTGGGGATGGGGGAGTTTGTCTTGCAGTGGAGTGGCCAGCAGGGAGTTTGTCTTGCAGTGGAGGTTGGGCCAGCAGTGGAGGTTGGGGATGGTGCGGGAGTTTGTCTTTTGGAGGTGGGCCAGCAGTGGAGGTTGGGGATGGTGTGGGAGTTTGTCTTGCAGTGGAGGTTGGGCCAGCAGTGAGGTTGGGGATGGTGTGGGAGTTTGTCCTGCAGTGGAGGTGGGCCAGCAGTGGAGGTCAGGGGATGGTGGGAGTTTGTCTTGCAGTGGAGGTTGGATGGAGGTGTCCTGCAGTGGGAGCAGTTCGGGGATGGTGTGGGAGTTTGTCTTGCAGTGGAGGTTGGGCCAGCAGTGGAGGTTGGGGATGGTGTGGAGCTGGTGAGTGGAGGCCAGCGGAGGTGGACGGGGATGGTGTGGTCCTGCAGTGGAGGTCGGATGGTGGCGCAGGAGCCTGTCCTAGGAGGTTGACCAGCAGTGGAGGTTGGGGATGGCGTGAGTTTGTCCTGCAGTGGAGGTCGGGGATGGTGCGGAGTTTGTCCTGCAGTGGAGGCCGTGGGGATGGTGCAGGAGTCGGTCCCGTGGAGGCTGGGCCAGCAGTGGAGGTTGGGGATGGCGCGGAGTTTGTCCTGCAGTGGAGGTTGGGCCAGCAGTGGAGGTTGGGGATGCTATGGACGGTGCTGCAGTGGAGGTTGGCAAAGCAGGAGGTTGGGACAGGGGAGCCTAAAAGCGGAGTTGGGCCAGTAGTGGAGGTTGGGGATGGTGTGGAGCTTGTCCCGCAGTGGAGGCTGGGGGCCAGCAGGAGGTTGTGGATGGTGGGCGCTTATCCCGCAGTGGAGGCTGGACCAGCAGTGGAGGTTGGGGATGGTGTGGAGTTTGTCCTGCAGTGGAGGTCGGGGATGGTGCAGCAGTCATCCTGGCAGTGGAGGTCGGATGGCAGGAGCTCTGCCTGCAGTGGAGGCTGGGCCAGCAGTGAGGTTGGGGATGAAAGTGAGCTTCAGCGGAGTTGGGGATGGTGGTTGTCCAGCAGTGGAGGTTGGGGATGGCAGAGTTTGTCCTGCAGGAGGTTGGGCCAGCAGTGGAGGTTGGGGATGGTGCGGACTCAGCCAGGTGGAGGTTGGGCCAGCAGTGGAGGTTGGGGATGGTGCGGAGTTTGTCCTGCAGTGGAGGCAACAGGATGCAAAGGGAGTTTGGAGTGGAGGTCGGGGATGGCGCGCAGGAGTTTGTCCTATGGAGGTTGGGCCAGCAGTGGAGGTTGTGGGGATGGCGGGAGTTTAGCCTGCGGAGGCTGACCAGCAGTGGAGGCTGGGGATGGTGCGGAGTTTGTCCTGCAGTGGAGGTTGGGCCAGCAGTTTAGGTTGGGATGGTGGGGAGTTTGTCCTGCAGTGGAGGTTGACGGGGACGGGATGCAGGGGAGTTTGTCCTGCAGTGGAGGTTGGGATGTGAGCAACCTGCAGTGGAGGTCGGGGACAGGTGCAGGAGTTTGTCCTGCAGTGGAGGTTGGGCCAGCAGGGAGGTTGGGGATGCAGTGGAGTTTGTCCCGCAGTGAGGTTGGGCCAGCAGTGGAGGCTGGGGATGGTGCGAGTTTGATCCGGAGGTGGGCCAGCAGTGGAGGGTTGGGGATGGAGGGAGTTTGTCCTGCAGTGGAGGCTGGGCCAGCAGGGAGGTTGGGGATGGTGTGAGCCTGTCCTGCAGTGGAGGTTGGACCAGCAGTGGAGGTTGGGGATGGTGTGCGGAGTTTGTCCTGCAGTGGAGGTCGGGATGGGCCAGCAGTGGAGTCTGGGGATGGTGAGCTGCCTCCAGTGGAGGTTGGGGCCAGCAGTGGAGGTTGGGATGGTGGGAGTTGTCCTGCAGTGGAGGTTGGGCCAGCAGTGGAGGTCAGGGATGAAGGGAGTTTGTCCTGCAGTGGAGGTTGGCCAGCAGGGAGGTCGGGGGACGGTTTGGGGAGTTTGTCCCGGCAGTGGAGGTTGGGCCAGCAGGAGGTTGGGGATGGTGGGAGTTTGTCTTGCAGTGAGGTAGTTGTCTTGGCAGGGGGGTGGGAGAGTTTGTCTTGCATGGTGTTGGGCCAGCAGGAGGGATTTGTCTTGCAGTGAGGTGGGCCAGCAGGAAGTTGGGGATTGGGCCAGCAGTGGAGGTTGGGCCAGCAGTGGAGGGGGTGGGGATGGTGTGGGAGTTTGTCTTGCAGTGGAGGTAGGGCCAGCAGTGGAGGTCGGGGATGGTGTGGGGTTTGTCCTGCAGTGGAGGTTGTCCAGCAGTGGAGGTTGCCAGCAGTGGGGAGTTTGTCTGCAGTGGAGGTAGGGATGGGAGTTTGTCTTGCAGGGATGGTTTAGATGGTTGTCTTGCAGTGGAGGTGGGCCAGCAGTGGAGGTTGGGGAGGAGTGGAGTCGTCCTGAAGTGGGGCTAACCAGTAGTAGAGGTTGGGGGGATGGTGCGGGAGCTATCCTGCAGTGGAGTTGGGGGGAGGGAGTGGGAGTCGTCCTGGAAGTGGTGGTTGACCAGTGGAGTTTGGGATGGTTGGGAGTTTGGCCTGCAGGAGGTTTGGCCAGCAGTGGAGGTCAGGGATGGTGTGGAGTTTGTCCTGCAGTGGAGGGGTTGGCCAGCAGTGGAGGTCAGGGATGGTGTGGGAGTTTGTCCTGCAGTGGAGGTTGGGCCACCAGTGGAGGTTGGGAGATGCAGGGGAGTTTGTCCTGCAGAGGAGGTTGGGATAGTACAGGGAGGTTGGGGATGGTGTGAGCCTGGTCCTGCAGTGAGAGGCTGGGCCAGCAGTGGGTTGGGGGATGGTGCAGAGATGTCCTGCAGGGAGGCTGGGCCAGCAGTGGAGGTTGGGGATGCGGAGTTTGTCCTGCAGTGGGTGAGGTGGTGTGCAGTGGAGGTTGTCATGAGATGGGGTTGAGATGAGTGAGAGGTTGTCCTGCAGTGGAGGTTGGGATGGATGAGTTTGTACTGCAGTGAGGTTGTCCTGCAGTGGAGGTTGGGGATGTGCACTTTTGTCTTGAGTTTGAAAGCAGTGGAGGTTGGGGATGATGCAGCTTGTCCTGCAGTGGAGGTTGGGGATGGTGGAGATCGTCTCGGCAGGTGGAGGAGTTGGACCAGCAGTGGAGGTCGGGGATGGTGCGGGATTTGTCCTGCAGTGGGCCAGGTTGGGGATTGGGTTTACAGAGTTTGTCCTGCAGTGGAGTGTTGGACCAGCAGTGGAGGTTGGGGGATAGTGTGGAGCTTGTCCCATGTGGAGGTCAAGGGGATGGTGAGGGTCGGTCCCGCAGTGGAGGTTCATCCCAGATGGAGGTCGGGCCAGGTCAGTGGAGGTCGGAGGATTGCCAGATAGTGGGAGCTTGTCCTGCAGTGGCCAGATGGTGGGCCAACAGTGGAGGTTGGGGATGGCCCAGAGCTTGTCCTGCAGTGGAGGCTGGGGATGGAGGAGTTTGTCCTGCGGAGGTTGGGCCAGCAGGAGGCTTGGGGATGGTGCGGGAGTTTGTCTTGCAGTGGAGGCTGGGGATGTTGAGGAGTTTGTCCTGCAGTGGAGTTTGGGATGGTGAGGGAGTTGGACCTGCAGTGGAGGTTGGGGATGGTGAGGAGTTTGCCCTGGAGAGTGGAGGTTGGGGCATGGCGAGGGAGCTTTGTCCTGCAGTGGAGGTTGGGGATGGTGTGGGGAGCTTGTCCTGCAGTGGAGGCTGGAGAGCAGGGGAGGTGCTGGGAGATGGTCACTGCGGGCAGAGGCTAGGCAGCAGTGGAGGTCGGGGTGGTGTGGGAGTTTGTCCTGGCAGTGGAGGTTGGGGATGGTGCAGGGAGTCGGTCCTGCAGTGGAGGTTGGGGATGGTGGGAGGAGTTTGTCCTGCAGTGGAGGTTGAGGATGGAAGTTTGTCCTGCAGTGGAGGTTGGGGATGGTGTGGGAGATTTGTCCTGCAGTGGAGGTTAGTGCAGGAGTGGAGGTCGGGGATGGTGGGGAGTGCTTGTCCTGCAGTGGAGGTTGAGGATGGTGGGGAGCCCTGCAGTGAGTGGAGTTGGGCCAGCAGTGGAGGTTGGGGATGGTGAGGAGTTTGTCCTGCAGTGGAGGTTGGCCAGCAGGAGAGTCGGGGATGTGAGTTTGTCCTGCAGTGGAGGTTGGGGATGAAAGGGAGTTTGTCCTGCAGTGGAGGTTGAGGATGGGGATGGTGCGAGAGTTTGTCCTGCAGTGAGGTTGGGCCTGCAGCTGGAGGTTGGGATGGTGCGGCAGGTTTGTCCTGCAGTGGAGGTCAGATATTGGTGGAGTTTGTCCTGCAGGAGGTCGGATGGGTGGTGTGAGCTTGTCCCGCAGGGAGGTTGGATGGTGAGGAGTTTGTCCTTGCAGTGGAGTTGTAGAGGTTGGAGTTTGTCCTGCGAGTTGGACCAGCAGGAGGTTGGACAGCAGTGGAGGCTGGACTGCAGTGGAGGTTGGCTGGGATGAAATTATTGGGGAGTTTGTCCTGCAGTGGAGGTTGGGGATGGTGTGGAGCCTGTCCTGCAGTGGAGGTTGGACCAGCAGGAGGTTGGGGATGGTGCGGGAGTTGGGGGATGGTGCGGGAGCTTGTCCTGCAGTGGAGGGTGGACCAGCAGTGGAGGCTGGGGATACGCGGAGTTTGTCCCGCAGTGGAGGTCGGGGATGGTGTGGGGAGTTTGTCCTGCAGTGGAGGTTGGGCCAGCAGTGGAGGGGTCAGGGATGGTGGGAGTTTGTCCTGCAGTGGAGGTTGGCCCAGCAGTGGAGGTTGGGATGGTGGGAGTTTGTCCAGCAGGAGGCTGGGCCACAGTGGAGGTCGGGGATGGTGTGAGTTTGTCTTGCAGGAGGTTGGGCCAGCAGGAGGTCGGGGATGGTGAGTTTGTCCTGCAGTGGAGGTTGGGCCAACAGGGAGGTCGGGGGATGGTGCGGCAGTTTGTCTTGCAGTGGAGGTTGGGGAAGTGGAGGTCGGGGAAGGTGTGAGTTTGTCCCTTCAGTGGAGGCTGGGTCAGCAGTGCAGGTCGGGGATGGTGGAGTTTGTCCCGGCAGGGAGGCTGGGCCAGCAGCGGAGGCTGGGGATGGTGGAGTTTTTCCGGCAGTGGAGGTCGGGATGCGGGTTTGTCTGCAGTGAGGTTAACAGCAGTGGAGGTCGATGGTGCCGGAGCCTTGTCCAGTGGAGGTTTGTCTTGCAGTGGAGGTCGGGGATGGTGCAGAGTTTGTCCTGCAGTGGAGGTTGGGCCAGCAGTGGAGGTCGGGGATGGTGCGGGAGTTTGTCTTGCAGTGGAGGTTGGGCCAGCAGTGGAGGCTTGCAGTGGAGGATGGGGATGGTGGGGAGCCTCCTGCAGTGGAGGTCCGCCAGCAGTAAGAGGTCGATTAGGGAAACAGTGATGGAGACTTGTCCCGCAGTGGAGGTTTGGGATGGTGGTGGAGTTTGTCCCACTGGCAGTGATAAGGGCTCAGCAGGAGGTCCCTGGGGATATGAGCCTGTCCTGCAGCAGGAGGTTGGGGCCAGCAGTAGAGGAATTGGGGATGGTGTGGAAGTTTGTACTGCAGTGGATAGGCCAGCAGTGGAGGTTGAGGATGGTGTGGAACTTGTCCTGCAGTGAGGTTAGGCTAATGGTAAAGATGGAGGTTGGGGATGCAGTAGAGCCTGTCCCTGCAGTGGAGGTTGGGGATGGTAGGTTTGTCCTGCAGTGGAGGTGGGGGATAGTGGGAGTTTGTCTTGGCAGTAGAGGTCGAGGATGGTGCAGGGTTGTTTGTCCTGGCAGTGGAGGTAGGGCCAGCAGTGGAGGTTGGGGATGGTGTGGAGTTTGTCCTGCAGTGGAGGTTGGAGGCCAGCAGTGGAGGTTGGGGATGGTGTGGAGTTTGTCTGCAGTGGAGGTAGGGCCAGCAGTGGAGGTTGGGGATGGTGGGAGTTTGTCCTGCAGTGCTGTGGAGGGAGGTCGGGGATGAAAGCGGCAGTTTGTCTTGCAGAGGTTGGGGATAGTGGAGGTCAGTTTGTCACCTTCAGTGGAGGTTAACAGCAGTGGAGGTCGGGGATGGTGGAGTTTGTCCTGCAGTGGAGGGATGGGGCCAGCAGGTTGGGGATGGTGTGGAGTTTTCCTGCAGGAGGTCGGGGATGTAGATGTTTGTCAGTGGAGGTTGTAAGGAAGGTGCAGGGGATTGTCCTTCAGTGGAGGTTGGGCCAGCAGTGGGGGTTTGTCAGGATGGTCAGTTGAGCAGTTTGTCCAGCAGTGGCGAGGTTGGGCCACAGGAGGTCGGGGATGCCGGGAGTTAGATGGCAGTGGAGGCTTTTCCAGCAGGAGGTCGGGGATGGTCGGAGATTGTGCTGCGGAGGTTGGGCCAGCTTTGGGTCGGGGGATGGTGCAGTGGAGATTGCCAGCAGTGGAGGTCGGATGGTGCAGTGGAGTTTGTCCCGCAGTGGAGGTCGGGGATGGTGTGGAGTTTGTCCTGCGGAGGTCGGGAGATGGTGGGTTTGTCCTGCAGTGGAGGTTGGGCCCAGCAGGAGGCTGGGAGTGGGACAGTGGAGGCTGGGCCAGCAGGATGTTGGGATGCAGGGAGTTGTGTCGTGCAGTGGAGGTCCAGCAGTGGAGGTTGGGGATGGTTTGGAGCCTATCCTGCAGTGGAGGTTGGGCCAGCAGGGTTGGGGATGGGAGATTGGCCCGCAGTGGAGGTTGGGGGATGGTGTGGGAGTTTGTCCCGCAGTGGGGTAGGGCCAGCAGTGGAGGTTGAGGATGGTGGGAGTTTGTCCCGCAGTGGAGGTAGGATAGTGCGGGAGGTGTCAGATGGTGGGAGATTTGTCGGAGCAGTGATGTCCTGCAGTGGAGGGCAGCAGGGGAGTTGAGATAGTGGGGAGCTGTGCCTGCAGTGAGAGGGTTAGGCCAACAGTAATAGCTGGGGATGGTGAGAGCCTGATCCCTACAGTGAGAGAGGGTGGAAAGGCCAACAGAGGCTGAGGGGATGGTGTGGAGCCTTGTCTGCAGGAGGCTTAGGCAACAGTGGAGGCTGAGGATGCAGTGGGAGTTTGTCCTGCAGTGGAGGAAACCAGCAGTGGAGGAGGTTGAGGATAGTGGAGCCTGTCCTGCAGTGGGGTCGAGATGAGCTGGAGTTGGTGTGGAGCTCAGGAGTCATACTGAGGTACAGGTGAGCCTGTCCTGCAGTGGAGATGAGCCAGCAGTGGAGGTTAGGGATGGTGCAGAGTTTGTGGCAGTGGAGGTCAGCCAGCAGTGGGACGGGATGGTGTGGAGTTTGTCTTGGCAGGGAGGTTGTCAGCAGGAGTGGGGATGGTGGAGTCCAGCAGGAGGTGGAGGGAGGTCGGGGACCCAGTTTGGAGTTTGTCCCTGCAGTGGAGGTTTGGGCCAGCAGGAGGTTGGGATGGTTGAGATGGAGTAGCAGTGGAGGTCGGGATGTAGTTTGTCTTGCTGTGGAGGTTAGGCCAGTATTGGAGGTCATGGATGGTGTGGGAGTTTGTCCTGCAGTGGAGGTTGGGCCAGCAGTTGAGGTCGGGGATGGTAGGAGTTTGTACTGCAGTGGAGGTTGGAGCCAGCAGTGAGATCGGGGGATGGTGTGAGAGTTTGTCCTGCAGTGGAGGTTGGGCCAGCAGTGGAGGTCAGGATGGGTGGATGTTTGTCCTGCAGTGGAGGTAGAGCCAGCAGTGGAGGTCAGGGATGGTGTGGAGAGTTTGTCCTGCCTGCAGTGGAGGTAGGCCAGCAGCCAGGTCGGATGGTGTGGAGGTCGGGGAGCCTACAGGTGCAGGAGTTTGTCCTGCAGTGGAGGCTGGGGGATGGGGTGAGTTTTCAGTGGAGGTCAGGATGGTGTGGTGGAGTTTGTCCTGCAGTGGAAGTGGGAGCCAGCAGTGGAGGTCCCAGGGATGGTGTGGGGAGCTGTCCAGATGGTGGAGGAGCTCTTGGAGGCTGGGGATGGTGGGGAGTTTGTCCAGCAGTGGAGGTCGGGGATGGTGCGGGGAGCTTTTGTCTTGCAGTGTAGGTAGGGTCAGCAGGAGGTTGGGGATGGTGTGGAGCCTGTCTGCAGTGGAGGGGAAAAGCAGTTGAGGTTGGGGATGGTGTGGGGAGTTTGTCTTGCAGGAGGCTTTTTCCAGCAGTGTAGATAGAGGTTGGGGATGGTGTGGAGTTTGTCTTGCAGGAGGGCTGGAAGCCAGCAGCGGAGGCTGGGGATGGTATGGAGTTTGTCCCGGCAGTGGAGGTAGGGCCAGCAGTGGAGGTCGGGGATTGTGGGAGTCATCCCGCAGTGGAGGTAGGCCAGCAGAGTTGGGGGATGGTGTGGGGAGTTTCTTCCGCAGTGGAGAAACAGCAGTGGAGGTTGTCGGGGAGCCTGGTGTGAGGTTGTTATGATAAGCTGGGGATGGTGGGAGTAGCAGTGGAGGTTGGGGATGGTGTGTGGAGCGTTGTCCTGCAGTGGAGGTTGGGCCAGCAGTGGAGGTTGGGGATGGTGTGGAGCCTGCAGTGGAGGCTGAAAATAAGCAGTGGAGGTCGGGGATGGTGTGGAGTTTGTTCTGCAGTGGGGTTGGAGCCAAAGCAGGAGGTCGGGGATGGTGCAGGGAGTTTGTCCTGCAGTGGAGGAAATATGAAGGAGGTTAGGGATGGTGTGAGGAGTTTGTCTTGCGGGAGGAAATAGGGGAGGGGATGTGAGCTGATGGTGGAGTTTGTCTTGCAGGAGGTGGGGATGGCTTGGGAGTTTGATCCTGCAGTGGAGGAAATGTTGCAGTGGAGGTCAGGGATGATGGGAGCTTGTCTTGCAGTGGAGGCTGGGGATGGCGTGGGAGTTTGTCTTGCAGTGGAGAGGTCTTGGGGAGGTTGGGATGGTGGAGTTTGTCTTTTTAGTGGAGGTTGGGCCAGCAGTGGAGGTTGGGGATGGTGTGGGGAGCTTGTCCTGCAGTGGAGGTTGGGGCAGCAGTGGAGGTGGAGGTCAGGGGATGGGCAGAGGTTTGTCTTGCAGTGGTGGTTGGGGAATCTGCAGTGGAGGTTGGGGATGGTGTGGGAAAGTCCTGCAGTGGAGGATGGGGATGCAGAGGAGTTTGTCCTGCAGTGGAGGTTAGGCCAGCAGTGGAGGTCAGGATGGTGTGGGAGTTGTCTGCAGTGGAGGTTGAGATGTTGAGGATGGTGTCAGCTTATCCATCAGTGGGGGTCGGGGGATGGTAGGGAAGTTTGTCCAGCAGTGGAGGTTGTGATGGTTTGGGGAGTTTGTCTTGCAGTGGAGGTTGGCAGGAGGTTGGGGATGGTGTGAGTTTGTCTTCAGTGGAGGGATTGGGACAGGAGCGGGGAGGCTGGGCCAGCAGTGGAGGTTGGGGATGGTGGTAGTTTGTCCTGCAGTGGAGTAGGGCCAGCAGGAGGTCCCTATTGTAGAGCTATCCAGGCAGTGGCCAGGGTTGGGCCAGCAGTGGAGGTTGGGGATGGTGAGGAGTTTGTCTTGCAGTGGAGGTAGGGGCCAGCAGTGTGAGGTTTGGGGATGGCGGTGAGCTTGTCTTGCAGGGAGGTTGTCCAGCAGTGGAGGTTGGGATGGTGAGGGATTTCTCTGCAGTGGAGGCCAGGGATGGTGAGGTTTTCTGGTGTGAGGTTGGTCCAGCAGGGAGGTTGGGGATGGTGTGGAGTTTGTCTTGCAGTGGAGGTTGGGCCAGCAGTGAGGTCAGAGATGCCTGTGGGAGTTTGTCCTACAGTGGAGGTTGGGCCAGCAGTGGAGGTCGGGGATGGTGTGTGAGCTTGTCCTGCTGTGGAGGGGAGGGCCAGCAGTGAGGTGGAGGTCAGAGAGTGTGAGTTGTCCTGGCAGTGAGGTTGGGCCAGCAGTGGAGGTCAGGGATGGTGTGGGAGTTGTCCTGCAGTGGAGGTTGGGGATGGTGGGAGTTTGTCCTGCAGTGGAGGTCCGGGGGGATGGTGTGGGGGCTGTCCTGATGGTGGAGGTTGGATGGGTGGTTTGTCATGCAGGGAATTTGTCTTGCAGTGGAGGTTAGGGATAGTGTAGGAGTTTCTCTTGGCGGTGGAGGTTGGGCCAGCATGGAGGTTAGGGATGGTGTGGGAGCTTTGTCTTGCAGTGGAGGTTGGGGATGGTGTGGGAGTTTGTCCTTGCAGTGGAGGTTGGCCAGCAGTGGAGGTCGCGAGGATGGTGTGGGAGTTTGTCTTACAGTGAGGATTGAGCCAGCAGTGGAGGTTTGGGGATGGTGCAGAGGAGATTTGTCTTGCAGTGGAAATTTGGGGCCAGCAGTGGAGGTTGGGGATGGTGCAGGAGTTTGTCTTGCAGTGGAAATTTGGGCCAGCAGTGGAGGTGAGAGGAGGGGATGGTCACAGGAAGTTTGTCGCAGTGGAGGGGGTTCCCAGGCCAGCAGTGGAGGAGTTGGGGATGATGCTTGTGGAGTTTGTCTTTGAGTGGAGTTGGGCCAGCAGTGGAGGTCAGGGATGGTGTGGGGTTTGTCCTGCACAGTGGAGGTTGGGGGATGGTGAGGGAGTTTGTCCTGCAGTGGAGGTTGGGCCAGCAGTGGAGGTCAGGGGATGGTGTGGGAGTTTGTCCCGCGAGTGGAGGTTAAACAGTGGAGGACGGGGGATGGTGGCTTAGAGTTTGTCCAGCAGTGAGGCTGGAGCTGACAGTGGAGGTCAGGGGATGGTGGGAGTTTGTCTTGCAGTGGAGGTTGGGCCAGCAGTGGAGGTCAGGGATAGTGGGAGTTTGGTCCTGCAGTGGGATTGGAGGCTAACGGGAGGCTGGGGACGGTGTGAGTTTGTCTTGCAGTGGAGTTGGGCCAGAAGTGGAGGCTGGGGACGGTGGAGAGTTTGTCCTTCTAGTGAGGTTGGGGATGGAGTCCGAGATGGTGTGGGGTGGAGTGAACCCCAGTGGATCCTGCCGGCGTGGAGGTTAGGGGATGGTGGGGTTTTCCCTACAGTGGAGGTCGGGGATGCAGCGGAGGTTTGTCTTGCAGTGGGAGTTGGTCTCAGTGGAGGGTGGGGATGTCAGTTTGTCTGTTGGAAGGGTTTGTCGAGGCAGTGGAGGTCGGGGATGGTGCGGGAGTTTGTCCTGCAGTGGAGGTCGGGGATGGTGGGAGGTGCTGCAGGGAGGTGGTGATGGGAGTTTGTCCTGCAGTGGAGGCTGGGCCAGCAGTGGAGGTTGGGGATGGTGTGGAGTTTGTCCTGCAGTGGAGGTGGGATGCAGAGGGAGCTGGAGGGGAGGTTGGGATGGTGCAGGGAGGTTGTCCTGCAGTGGAGGCTTGGGGATGAGGGGAGCTTTGTCCTGCAGTGAGGTTGGTTGAGGAGTTTGTCCTGCAGTGGAGGTTGGGGATGGTGTGGAGTTTGTCCTGCAGTGGAGGTCGGGGATGGTGCAGGAGTTTGTCCTGCAGTGGAGGTCGGGGATGGTGCAGGAGTTTGTCCTGCAGTGGAGGTTGGGGATGGTGTGGGGAGTTTGTCCTGCAGTGGAGGTTGGGCCAGCAGTGGAGGTTGGGGATGGTGCGGGAGTTTGTCCTGCAGTGGTAGGTTGGGCCATGCAGTGGAGGTTGGGGATATTATGGAGGTTGTCCTGGCATGGAGGTCAGGGATGGTGGAGTCCTGCAGTGGAGGTTGAGGATGGTGAGGAGTTTGTCCTGCAGTGGAGGTTGGGGGAGGAGCTTTGTCCTGCAGTGGAGGTTGGGATGATGGGAGTTTGTCCTGCAGTGGAGGTTGGGAGCAGTGGAGGTCGTCCTGGTGGAGGTTGTCCAGCAGTGGAGGGCTGATGATGGTGGTGTGGGAGTTTGTCCTGCAATGGAGGTTGGGGATGAGGGAGTTTGTCCTGCAGTGAGGTTGGGGATGGTCGGGGAGTGAGTTTGTCCTGGTGGAGGTTGGGATGGTGCGGAGTTTATACTGCAGTGGAGGTTGGGCCAGCAGTGGAGGTTGGGGATGGTGCCGGGATTTTGTCCTGCAGTGGGGAGGTTGGGAGTTTGTCTCAGTGGAGGTCGGGGATGGTGTGGAGTTTGTCCCGTCCTGCAGTGGAGGTTGGACCAGCAGGAGGTTGGGGAGGATGGTGCAGGAGTTTGTCCTGCAGTGGAGGTCGGGGGGATGGTGGGAGTTTGTCCTGGCAGTGGAGGTTGAATTGGGAGATGGTGACAGGTGGGAGTTTGTCCTGCAGTGGAGGTTGGGCCAGCAGTGGAGGTGGGGATGGTGGGGATGTGTCCTGCAGTGGAGGCTGGGCCAGCAGTGGAGGTTGGGGATGGTGCGAGCTATTCTGAGTGGAGGGGGTGAGGATGGGCCAGCAGTGGAGGTCGGGGATGTTTGTCCTGCAGTGGAGGCTGGGCCAGCAGTGGAGGTTGGGGATGGTGTGGGAGTTTGTCCTGCAGTGGAGGTTGGGCCAGCAGTGGAGGTTGGGGATGGTGGGAGTTTGTCCCTGCAGTGGAGGTTGGACCAGCAGTGTGGGGGATGGTGGGAGTTTGTCCTGCAGTGGAGGTCGGGGATGGTGGGGGAGTTTGTCCTGGCAGTGGAGGTTGGGCCAGCAGTGGAGGTTGGGATGGTGGGGAGTTTGTCCTGCAGTGGAGGTTGGGCCAGCAGTGGAGGTTGGGATGGTGTGAGTTTGTCCAGCAGTGGAGGCTGGGGCCAGCAGTGGAGGTCGGGGATGGTGTGAGTTTGTCCTGCAGGGAGGTTGGGAGCAGGGAGGTCAGGATGGTGAGTTTGTCCTGCAGTGGAGGTTGGGCAGGGAGTTTGTCCTGCAGTGGAGGTCGGGGGATGGTGCGGAGTTTGTCTTGCAGTGGGTTGGACCAGGAGGTCGGGGAAGGTGCGAGCCTAGTCGCAGTGGAGGTTGTCCAGCAGTGGAGGTCGGGGATGGTGGGAGTTTGTCCCAGTTGAGGCTGGGCCAGCAGTGGAGGTCGGGGATGGCAGGAGTTTGTCCTGCAGTGGAGGTTGGACCAGCAGTGGAGGTTGGGGATGGTGCAGAGTTTGTCCAGTGGAGTTTGTCCAGCAGGGAGGTCGGGGATGGTGTGGAGTTTGTCCTGCAGTGGAGGTCCAGCAGTGGAGGTCGGTGGTGCAGGAGTTTGTCCTGGGAGGTTGTCCCAGCAGTGGAGGTTGGGGATGGAGGAGGTCGTGGGGATGGTGGGGTTGGTCCTGCAGTGGAGGTTGGGGATGGTGTGAGTTGAGGTTGGGGATGGTGTGAGTTTGTCCTGCAGTGAGGTGTGGGCCAGCAGTGGAGGTTGGGGATGATGTGAGCCTATCATCCCAGCAGTGGAGGTCGGGGATGGTGCGGAGTTTGGAAATCAGCAGTGGAGGTGAGGGATGGTGCAGGAGTTTGTAGCCTGCAGTGGGGAGGTTGGGCCAGCAGTGGAGGTTGGGGATGGTGTGGAGTTTGTCCTGCAGTGGAGGATGGCCAGCAGTGGAGGTTGGGGATGGTGTGGGACTTTGTCTTGGCAGTGGGAGGTTGGGCCAGCAGTGGAGGTTGGGGATGGTGTTTTGGCAGTGGAGGTAGGGCCAGCAGTGGAGGTTGGGGATGGTGTGGGAGTTTGTCCTGCAGTGGAGGTTGGGCCAGCAGTGGAGGTTGGGGATGGTGTGGGAGTTTGTCCTGCAGTGGAGGTTGGGCCAGCAGTGGAGGTTGGGGATGGTGTGGAGTTTGTCCTGCAGTGGAGGTGGAGGCTGGGCTTGTCCTGCAGTGGAGGTCGGGGATGGTGTGGCAGTTTGTCTTGCAGTGGAGGTTGGGCCAGCAGTGGGGTTGGGGATGGTGCGGAGTTTGTCCCTTCAGTGGAGGTTGGGCCAGCAGTGGAGGTTGGGGATGGTGCGGAGTTTGTCCTGCAGTGGAGGTTGGCCCATCAGTGGAGGTTGGGGATGGTGCGGAGTTTGTCCTGCAGTGGAGGTTGACCCAGCAGTGGAGTTTGGGGATGCAGTGGAGGTTGTCCTGCAGTGGAGGTCGGGGGATGAAAGGGAGTTTGTCCTTCAGTGGAGGTCAAGGGATGGTGCAGGAGTTTGTCCTGCAGTGGAGGTTGGGCCAGCAGGGAGGTTGGGGATGGTGCGGAGTTGTCCTGCAGTGGAGGTTGGGCCAGCAGGAGGTGGGGATGGTGCGGGGAGTTTGTCCTGCAGTGGAGGTTGGGCCAGCAGTTTAGGTCGGGGGATGGTGTGGAGTTTGTCCTGCAGTGGAGGTGTGAGCAGCAGTGGAGGTTGGGGATGGTGTGGAGTTTGTCCTGCAGTGGAGGTTGGGATGGTGCGAGTTTGTCCTGCAGTGGAGGTCGGGGATGGCGCAGGAGTTTGTCCAGTGGAGGTTGGGCCAGCAGTGGAGGTTGGGGATGGTGCGGAGTTTGTCTTGCAGTGGAGGTTGGGCCAGCAGTGGAGGTTGGGGATGGTGGGGAGCCTGTGCTGCAGTGGAGGTTGGGCCAGCAGTGGAGGTTGGGGATGGTGCGGAGTTTGTCCTGCAGTGGAGGTTAGCCAGCAGGCTGGGGGATGGTGCGGAGTTTGTCCTGCAGTGGAGGTTGAAATAGCAGTGGAGGTTGGGGATGGTGGGGAGTTTGTCCTGCAGTGGAGGTCAGTGAGTGGAGGTCGGGATGGTGGGAGTTTGTCCTGCAGTGAGGTTGAAAAGCATGGAGGGAGATGGTGCGGGAGTTTGTCCTGCAGGGAGGTTGGGCCAGCAGGAGGTTGGGGAGCCTGCTACAGTGGGAGTTTGTCCTGCAGTGGATGGTTGGAGCCAGCAGTGGAGGTTGGGGACGGTTTGGAGAGTTTGTCCTGCAGTGGAGGTGGGGCCATCAGGTGGAGGTCAGGGGATGGTGTGGGAGTTTGTCTTGCAGTGGAGGTTGGGCCAGTAGTGAGGTTGGGGATGGTGAGGATCCTCAGTGGAGGCTTTGCCAGCAGTGGAGGATGGGGATGGAAAGTGGAGTTTGTCCTGGCAGTGGAGGTTAGGCCAGCAGTGGAGGTTGGGGATGGTGTGGAGTTTGTCCTGCAGTGGAGGTTGAGAGGGAGGCTGGGGATGGTGAGTCGTCACTGGTGTGGATGTTTGGGATGGTAGGAGTTTGTCCAGCAGTGGAGGTTGGGGATGGTGTGGGAGCTTGTCCTGCAGTGGAAGTTGGGCCAGCAGTGGAGGTCGGGATGTTTTGTCTTGCAGTGGAGGTAGGCCAGCAGTGAGGTCGGGATGGTGTGGGAGTTTGTGTGCAGTGGAGGTTGGGCCAGCAGTGGAGGTCGGGGATGGTGTGTTTGTACTGCAGTGGGCCAGGGTTGTCCTGCAGTGGAGGTTGGGGGATGGTGAGGGGAGTTTGTCCTGCAGTGGAGGTTGGGGAGGTGGTGGGAGCTTGTCCTGCAGTGGAGGTTGGGGATGGTGCGGGTTTATGCTGGAGGTTGGGCCAGCAGTGGAGGTTGGGGATGGTGAGGGAGTTTGTCCTGCAGTGGAGGTTGGGCCAGCAGGAGGTCGGGATGGTGTGGAGTTTGTCCTGCAGGGGGAGGGCCATCAGGGGAAAGGGATGAGGAGTTTGGTCCTGCAGTGGAGGTTGGGCCAGCAGTGGAGGTAGAAAATGTTGGATGGTGTGGATGTTTTTGTCTTGCAGTGAGGTAGGGCCAGCAGTGGAGGTCAGGGGATGGTGTGAGTCCTCCTGAAGTGGAGGTTAGTGCAGTGGAGGTTGGGGATGGTGTGGGAGTTTGTCCTGCAGTGGAGGTCGGGCCAGCATGGGAGGTCATGGGATGGTGTGGAGTTTGTCCTGCAGTGGAGGTAGGGCCAGCAGTTGAGGTCGGGGATGGTGCAGGAGTTTGTCCTGCAGTGGAGGTTGGGCCAGCAGTGGAGGTTGGGGATGGTGTGGGAGTTTGTCCCAGTGGGAGGTAGGGCCACCAGTGGAGGTTAGGGGATGCAGTGGAGTTTGTCTTGCAGTGGGGTTGGGCCAGCAGTGGAGGTCCGGGGATGGTGTGGGAGTTTGTCCCGCAGTGGAGGTTGGGCCAGCAGTGGAGGTTGGGGATTTTGGAGTCTTGCAGTGGAGGTTGGGCCAGCAGATTGGTTGGGGTGTGGAGCTTGTCCTGCAGTGGAGGTTGGGCCAGCAGTGGAGGTCGGGGATGGTGTCCTGCAGGAGGTTGGGAGGATAAGTGGAAAGGTTGGAGTCTGCAGTGGAGGTTGGGGATGGTGTGGAGTTTGTCCTGCAGTGGAGGTAGGGGCCAGCAGTGGAGGTTGGGGATGGTGTGGAGTTTGTCTTGCAGTGAGGGGGTTGGGCCAGCAGTGGAGGTCGGGGATGGTGTGGAGTTTGTCTTTGCAGTGGAGGTTGGGCCAAAGCAGTGAGGTCGGGGATGGTGGGAGTTTGTCCTGCAGTGAGGCTGGAGGAGGGTTGGGGATGGTGAGGGAGTTTGTCCTGCAGTGGAGGATTGGGCCAGTCCCAGTGGAGGTTGTCAGGGAGGTCGGGGATGGTGTGGGAGTTTGTCTTGCAGTGGAGGTTGTGTTGAGGCCAGTCCTGCAGTGGAGGTTGGGGATGGTGGAGGGAGTTTGTCCTGCAGTGGAGGTTGGGGATGGTGAGGAGTTTGTCCCACAGTGGAGGTTGGGGATGGCGAGGGAATTTGTCCTTGGCAGTGGAGGTTGGGGATGGTGGAGTTTGTCCTGCAGTGGGGTTGGGCCAGCAGTGGAGGTTGGGGATGGTGTGGAGTTTGTCTTGCAGTGGAGGTTGGGGCAGCAGTGGGAGGTTGGGGATGTGGAGGTTGGGGCAGGAGGGAGTTTGTCCTGCAGTGGAGGTTGGGGATGAGGTGAGGAGTGGAGTCCGGAGATGGGGTTGCAGGGATGGTCACCTGCAGTGGAGGTTGGAAGCCGGCAGTGGAGGTTGGGGATGGTGTGGGAGTTTCTCCTGCAGTGGAGGTCGGGCCAGCAGTGAGGTCTTGGGGATGGTGTGGAGCTTGTCTTGCAGTGGAGGTCGGGGATGGTGGGAGCTTGTCCTGCAGTGGAGGTTGGGCCAGCAGTGGAGGTTGGGATGGTTTGGGGAGTTTGTCTTGCAGTGGAGGTTGGGCCAGCAGGGAGGTCGGGGGATGGTGTGAGTTTGTCCTGCAGTGGAGGTTGGGGAGCAGCGGAGTTTTCCTGCAGTGGAGGTTGGGCCAGCAGTGGAGGTCAGGGGATGGTGGGAGTTTGTCCTGCAGTGGAGGTTGGGGAGGTGAGGGAGGTCCTGGGCAGGGGAGGCTATCCTGGCAGGGATGGTGGGGAGTTTGTCCTGCAGGAGGTTGGGGATGGTGTGGGGTTTGTCTTGCAGTGGAGGTAGGGCCAGCAGTGGAGGTTGGGGATGGTGTGGGAGCTTGTCTTGCAGTGGAGGTTGGGGAGGCCAGCAGTGGAGGTCAGGGATGGTGTGGGAGTTTGTCCCGCAGTGGAGGTTGGGCCAGGGGATGGTGTGAATCAGTGGAGGTTGGGCCAGCAGGAGGTCGGGGATGGTGTGGGAGTTTGTCTTTTGCAGTGGAGGTTGGGCCAGCAGTGGAGGTTCGGGGATGGTGTGGAGTTTGTCCTGCAGTGGAGGTTGGACCAGCAGTGGAGGTTGGGGATGGTGCGGGAGTTTGTCTTGCAGTGGAGGTTGGGCCAGCAGTGGAGGGATGGTGTGGGAGTTTGTCCCGCAGGTGGGGATGGTTGTCCTGCAGTGGAGGTTGGGATGGTGCGGAGTTTGTCTTGCAGTGGAGGTGGTGGGCCAGCAGTGGAGGTTGGGGATGGTGCAGGAGTTTGTCCTGCAGTGGTTGAGCTTTGTCTTGCAGGGAGTTGGGGATTGGGGATTGGGAGTTTGTCCTGCAGTGGAGGTTGGACCAGCAGTGGAGGTTGAGGATGGTGGAGTTTGTCCTGCAGTGGGAGGTTGGACCAGCAGTGGAGGTTGGGGATGTGTCCTGCAGTGGAGGTTGGGGATGGGTGGGGATGGTGCAGGAGTTTGTCCTGCAGTGGGGTTGGACCAGCAGTGGAGGAGGGGATGGTGCAGGAGTTTGTCCTGCAGTGGAGGTTGACCAGCAGTGGAGGTTGGGGATGGTGTGGGAGTTTGTCCCAGCAGTGGAGGTTGGGGATGGTGTTTTGTCCCAGGCCAGCAGTGGAGGTTGGGGATGGTGTGGAGTTTGTCCTGCAGTGGGAGTCGAGATAGTGTAAGATATTTTATCTTACAGTAGAGGGATTGGGCCTAGTGTGAGGAGGAGATTTTTGTGCTTGCAGAGGAAGTTGGGAGCTGATGTGGAATTTTGTACCTAGTGGAAGGCTGGACAGCCAGCAGTAGAGGGATTGGGGCTTCAGTAGCTGGAAGATTTGTCACCAGTGAGAGTTTGGCAGTAGACAGAGACTAGCACAGGTAGGTGATGGTCCAACCAATGGGAGAATGGTGCTAGGAGGTGGAGGTTGGGGATGGTGTAGGGAGTTTGTCCTGCAGTGGGGTTGGCCCAGCAGTGGAGGTTGACAGATAGTGTGATTTGTCCTGCAGATGGGTAACCAGGGGAGATTGGGGATGGTGTGGGAGTTCGTCCTTAGTGGGGTTGGAGGTTGGGGATGGTGGGAGTTTGTCCTGCAGTGGGGGTTGGACCAGGAGTGGTGTTTGTCCCGAAGTGGTGGTGGACCAGCAGGAAGTTGGGATGGTGCCTGGGTTGTCCTGCAGTGGGGTTGGGAGCAGGAAGGTTGGGGATGTGTGGGGAGTGAGTTGGGAGGGAGGAGTTGTCTTGAAATGGGGGTTGACCAAGGTGGGGATGGTGATGAGTTGGACCAGGCAGTGGGAGGTTGGGGAGGTGGAGTGGAGTTTGTCCTGCAGTGGGGTTGGTGCAGCTGGAGTTGGGGAGGGAGGAGTTTGTCCTAAGTGTGGGTAGTTGGCTCCAGCAGTGGAGTTGGGGATGGTGTGGGGTTTGTCCTGCAGTGGGGTTGGACCAGTTGGGTTGGGGATGGAGTGGGAGTTTGTCCTGAAGTGGGGGTTGGGGATGGAGGGAGTTGGACCAGCAGTGGAGGTTGGGGATGGTGTGGGAGTTTGTCCTGCAGTGGAATGGTTGGGGATGGAGTGGTGGAGTTTGTCCTGAAGTGGGGATGGAGTGTTGGTCCTGAAGTGGCAGTTGACCAGCAATGGTTAGGGGATGGTGTGAGTTTGTCCTGCAGTGGGGAGTTGGGGAGGGAGGGGAGTTTGTCCTGAAGTGGTGGTTGACCAGTAGATGGAATGGGTGGGAGTTTGTCCTGGAGTGGGGGTTGGGGATGGTTGGACCATGCAGGGAGGTTGGGGGATGGGTGTGGGAGGAGGGGCTGGGGATGGAATGGGAGTTTGTCCTGCAGTGGGGCTTTGGACCAGGGGAGGTTGAGGATGGTGTGGGAGTTTGTCCTGAAGGGGTTGGGGATGGAGTGGACCCTGAAGTGGCAGTGGAGCAATGGAGGGATGGTGGGGCTGGGGATGGTGGGTCCTGGAAGTGTGGGTTGCACCGTTTGTCCTGAAGTAGGGTTAGACTAGTTGGGGGGTGGTGGGGAGTTTGTCCTGCAGTGGGAGTTGGGGATGGAGTGGCAGTTGGACCAGCAATGGGATGGTTGAGGATGCAGTGAGTCGGGGACAGGCGGAGTTTGTCCTGCAGTGGAGGTTGGACCAGCAGTGGAGGTTGGTGGGGATGGAGGTTGGGGATGGTGCGGAGTTTGTCCTGCAGTGGAGGTTGGACCACAGCAGTGGAGGTTGTCCTGAAGTAGGGGTTTGTCCTGCAGTGGAGTTTGACCAGTGGGGATGGTTGGGAGGGGAGGTGGGGATGGTGGGAGTTTGTCCTGCAGTGGGAGTTGGGAATGGAGTGGGGTTTGTCCTGCAGTGAGGTTGGACCTGCAGTTGAGGTTGGGAACAGTGGAGTTTGTCCCAGGGATGGTGTTGGGGATATTATGGGAGTTTTGTCTGCAGTGGAGTCGGGGATGGAGGTTGGGGTTTTGTCCTGCAGTGGAGGCCGGGGACAGGGAGTTGGATCCTGCACTGGGAGGTTGGGCAGAGGTTGGGGATGGTGCAGTTTGTCCTGCAGTGGAGGTTGGACCAGCAGTGGAGGTTAGGGATGGTGGGAGTTTGTCCTGCAGTGGAGGTTGGGGATGGTGGAGGTTAGTGATGGGATGTGGGAGTTTGTCCTGCTGGGCCTGCAGTGGAGAGTCCTGCGGGAGGTTGGGGATATTATGGAGTTTGTCCTGCAGTGGAGGTCGGGGATGGTGGTGGGGAGTTTGTCCTGCAGTGGAGGTTGGGAGGAGGCAGTTTGTCCCCAGTGGGAGTGGTGGAGGGGAGCTTGTCCTGCAGTGGAGGTTGGACCAGCAGTGGAGGTTGGGCAGAGGCTGGACCTGCAGTGGAGGTTGGGGATCCTGCAGTGGAGGTTGGGGATGGTGTGGGAGTTTGTCCAGCAGTGGAGGTTGACCAGCAGGAGGTTGGGGATGTTTGTCCTGCACTGGGGATGGTTGGACCAGCCAGCAGTGGAGGTTGGGGATGTTGCGGGAGTTCGGGGATGTCCCTGCAGTGGAGGTTGGACCAGCAGAGGTTGGGATGCAGAGGAGTTTGTCCTGCAAGGTTGACCAGAGTTGGAGGTTGGGGACCAGGAGGTGGGGATGTTTGTCCTGGTGGAGATCGGTGCAGGAGCTCTGGTCCTGCAGTGGAGGTTGGGCCTGCAGTGAGGTTAGATGCAGCGAGAGTTTGTCCCAAAGAGGTTGGGGATATTGTGGAGTTTGTCCCAGTGGAGGTCAGTGGTGTGAGGTTGGGGATGGTGAGGCAGTTTGTCTTGCAGTGGAGGTTGGGGATGGAGTTTGTCCTGCAGTGAGGTTGGACAGTGGAGGCAGTGGAGGTTGTGGGATGATATGAGCTTGTCCTGCAGTGGAGGTTGTGAGGTTTGTCCTGCAGTGGAGGTTGACCAGCCTGCAGTTGAGGTTGGGCCAGCAGGAGGTTGATGGTTTGGGGAGTTTGTCCTGCAGTGGAGGTTGGGCCAGCAGTGGAGGTTGGGGATATTCGGGAGTTTGTCCTGCAGTGGAGGTCGGGGATGGTGTGAGTTTGTCCTGCAGTGGAGGTTGTCCTGCAGTGGAGGTTGAGGATGGGGATGGTGTGGGAGCTTGTCCTGCAGTGGGGTTGGGGAGGGAGGTTGGGAGGAGCGAGCTTGTCCTGCAGTCGGGGATGCAGCGTGGACCAGCAGTGGAGGTTGGGGATGATGGTAGGGAGTTTGTGCCTGCAGCAGTGGAGGTCAGGGATGGTTTGGGAGTTTGTCCTGCAGTGGAGGTTGACCAGCAGTGGAGGTTTGTCCTGCAGGAGGTCGGGGATGGTGCGGGAGTTTGTCCTGCAATGGAGGTTGGGGATGGTGTGCTGCAGTGGAGGTCGGGGATGCAGGCGGAGTTTGTCCTGCAGTGGAGGTTGTCCAGCAGTGGAGGTTGGGGATGGTGTGGAAGTTTGTCCTGCAGTGAGGTCAGATGGAGGTCCCAGGTGGGGATGGAGGTGCGGAGCTATTGTCCTGCAGTGAGGTTGTCCTGCTGTGGAGGTTGGGGATGGTGCGGGAGTTTGTCCTGCAGTGGAGGTTGGACCGGGAGTTTAAAGCCAGTCGGAGGGTTTTGTCCTGCAGTGATGGTGGTGGGAGTTTCTCCTGCAGTGGAGGTTGGGCCAGCCGTGGAGGTTGGGGATGGTGCGGGAGTTTGTCCTGCAGTGAGGTTGGGCCAGCCGTGGAGGTTGGGGATGGTTTCCTGGGAGGTCAGGGATGGTGGAGTCCTGCAGTGGAGGTTTGGAGGCAGCAGTGGAGCGGGGGATGAGTGGGAGTTTGTCCTGCAGTGGACCAGCAGCAGGTTGGGGATGGGAGTTTGTCCTGCAGGGAGGTTTGTCCTGCAGTGGAGGTTGAACCAGCAGTGGAGGTGTGGGAGGTTGGGAGAGGAGTGAGGTGGGGATGGTGCGTGAGTTGTCCTGCAGTGGGATGGTTGGGCCAGCAGTGGAGGTTGGGGATGGTCGTGGATTTTCTCCTGCAGTGGAGGTTGGAGCCAGCCGTGGAGTGGGGGATGGTGTGGAGCTTGTCCCGCAGGAGGTTGGTGGGATGGAGCGGAGTTTGTCCTGCAGTGGAGGGGGGAGGTTTTGGGAGGTTGAATTGTCCAGGTGTGGAGTTTGTCCCAAGTGGAGGTTAGTGGAGGTGGGGATGGTGGGATATTGTGGAGGTTGGACCTGAGGCATGTGGAGGTTGGACCAGCAGTGGAGGTCGGGGATGGTGCGGGAGTTTCTCCTGCAGTGGAGGCTGGGGCCGTGGATGGGGATGGTGTGGGAGTTTAGTGGAGGTTGGGCCAGAGTGGGGGATCCTGCAGTGGAGGTTGGGGATGGTGGTTGGGGTTTGTGGGAGTGCTGGAGGTCGGGGATGCAGTGGAGGTTGAGCCAGCAGTGGAGGTTGGGGATGGTGCGGGAGTTTGTCCCAAAGGTTGGGCCAGCAGGGAGGTTGGGGGAGGTGTGAGCCCTGCAGTGGAGGTTGGGGCCAGCAGTGGAGGTTATGGTGTGGGGAGCTGCCAGCAGTGGATGTTGGGGAGGTTGGGATGGTGCGGAGTTTGTCCTGCAGTGGAGGTCGGGGATGCCAACCTGCAGTGGAGGTTGGGGATGGTCTTGGAGTTGTCCTGGCAGTACAACAGCAGTGAGGTTGGGGATGGTGCGAGTAAGGCCAGTGGAGGTTGGGGATGGTGGGATGGTGCGGAGTTTGTCCCAGTTGAGGGGCAGCAGTGGAGGTTGTATGTGCGGGAGTTTGGGCCAGCAGTGGAGGTTGGGGAGGAAAGCGGAGTTTGTCCTGGCAGGGAGGTCGGGGATGCAGCGGAGTTTGGTGCAGGAGTTTGTCCTGCAGTGGAGCAGGAGGTTGGGCCAGCAGTGGAGTGGAGGTTGGGGATGGTGTGGGGGATGGTGTGGCCTGCAGTGGATGGGCAGTTGAGGTGGGCCAGCAGTGGAGGTTGGGGATGGTGTGGAGTTTGTCCTGCAGTGGAGGTCGGGGATGGTGCGGAGTTTGAACCTGCAGTGGAGGTCGGGATGGTGCAGGAGTTAATCCTGGTGGAGGTCAGGCCAGCAGTGGAGGTTGGGGATGGTGTGCGGGAGTTTGTCCTGCAGTGGAGGTTGGGCCAGCAGTGGAGGTTGGGGATGGGAGTTTGAGTCCTGCAGTGGAGGTTGGGGATGGTGTGGGAGTTTTGTCCCAGTGGAGGTTGGCCAGCAGTGGAGGTTGGGGATGGTGTGGGAGTTTGTCCTGCAGTGGAGGTGGGAGGTGGGGATGGTGTGGGAGTTTGTCCTGCAGTGAGGTTGGGCCAGCAGGGAGGTTGGGGATGGTGTCAGTTTGTCCTTGCAGTGGGTTGGGCCAGCAGTGGGGGGTTTGCCATGGACCTGCAGTGGAGGTTGGGCCTGCAGTGGAGGTTGGGGATGATGCAGGAGTTTGTGCAGTGGAGGTTGGGCCAGCAGTGGAGGTTGGGGATGGTGCGGAGTTTGTTGGGCCAGCAGTTTGGTTGGGGATGGTGTGGGAGTTTGTCCTGCAGTGGAGGTTGGCCCAGCAGTGGAGGTTGGGGATGGTGAGGACTTTGTCCTGCAGTGGAGGTTGGATGGAGCAGTGGAGGTTAGGGATGGTGCAGGAGTTGTCCTGCAGTGGAGGTTGGGGATGGTGGGAGTTTGTGTGCTGCAGCAGTGGAGGTTTGGGATGGTGCAGGAGTGTCCTGCAGTGGAGGTTGGGCCAGCAGTGGAGGTTGGGGATGGTGGAGGTTGGGGATGAAAGGCGGGAGTTTGTCCTGCAGTGGAGGTTGGGGATGGTGCGGTTTGTCCTGCAGTGGATGGGGATGGTGCAGA
>NC_089749.1:62532839-62554527 GCF_040412425.1 Macrobrachium rosenbergii | reverse complement strand
CTTAAATCAGCCTTGTGGGTTTAAGTAATATACAAACATACAAAAGCAAGAGGACAAAATATCTGGTCCTCGACGAACTACAAGGCACCCTAAAGCTAAAAAACTAAATCCTAATAGAAATTCATAAGAAAAGAAAAACTTCATAAATCAGGGTGGATCCAAAATAAGCCGGCCAAAACTAACCTAAACAACAAAAGGTTGAAA
Organism: Macrobrachium rosenbergii; assembly: GCF_040412425.1. Classification (NCBI taxonomy): domain Eukaryota; kingdom Metazoa; phylum Arthropoda; class Malacostraca; order Decapoda; family Palaemonidae; genus Macrobrachium; species Macrobrachium rosenbergii. The sequence continues at coordinate 62,554,323 of NC_089749.1, read as the reverse complement.
GAAGCGAGAAGATTTCAAAACAAGGAAAATTCTTAAATTTACCTGCCTAATCATACACAACTAAATATTTATGGAATATTACAAAATACCACAATAAGATAAACAAACTTCAAAAACTTAATACACACAAGTGAAAATTATGACAACGTACATATACATAATATGCATATATATATATATATAGACTGCACGTAAACTGACAGTTCCAAATCCTCACGTCTGGGATGAATGCCTGAAGTCGGGTCGAACTAAGAGTTCGTAGCGAACACCAAACTGCTACCAAAGGATGGACACGATCGCCAGGACAACAGGAGCACGAAGCACCTCCAAGCAAATAAAATAGCTGTTCTGTCTTACCTGGCGATAGCCTCCCTACTTTCCTCCTCACGAGCCAGCCAGCGCTCACACACATCCCGAGGGACAGCAGCAGGACGAAGGCAGAAGTAGCAGGTGAATCCAAAATCAGTACCGGGCCAGCGACGGTACCAATTTCCCGTAGGTTCCTCCGACGGGAATACGCTGACAGTAAGACTGCACGTAAAGGCAGCACAGCACACAAGAGCCGTGATCTAACGCAGTACCAGAGTCGCAGGTGACTAAGATACCTGCAGACTGTCGTGAGAAGCGCATCCAAAACCGTAAACAATACACTGCCAAGAGGTCGTCCTCCAGTAATCAAAAATAAAGCTGCTCAAGGGGATGGTCTGACAAGGAGCGTTCCAAAGCCCGAACTTATACGGGTAGACCATAAACGTTCCCCGTACACCCACGAACCGTCCACCGTGGCTCAAAAATAAATTAGAAAACAATCGTTAGAACGATAGTTCACAGATATAAACAAAGGAGGAGGAGGCGCTCAACAACACTAAAACACTTACGTTAATGAACTAGCGTATGGCTGCTTAAGCAAAAGAAACTTATGGAAACAAGGCTGATTTAAACTATATATAAGCAGAAGATTTACAAGCAACTCAGGATATACAACAGGATATGCAAGACTGCACACAATATGAAGAAAACACAGCAGAAGTTAAGTATACTTTAGTTTTACCAGACCACTGAGCTGATTAACAGCTCACCTAGGGCTGGCCCAGAGCTCAGAAGACGACTCATCAGATGAAGCCTTTACACTCGGAATTGAGCCCAATTCGGACTCGAACTCACCAACCCATCCCTCAGGACGCATAAGTAATTTGCAAGAAACGCAGCATCAATTAACAGAAGAAATACAAGACTCACTACCAAGCTTCTCAGGTTTCTTCAACTCTCCCATCTTACACAATCCACAGGGATCAACTTCAGCATCAAAAAGCACTACGCCAGTAGCCAATAACACCAGAAAACGGAAAAGTGAAAGAAAAAGAACACAATTACTAGACCACTGTAACTCGAATGGACTCAACTCTACGAAGAATTAAAATAATTCAGCACAACGTGAAATCCTGGAAAACAAAGAAATTTGAATTATACAATATATATAGAGAAGAAGACCCTGACATAATATCAATCAATGAGCATGGTATGAAACGAAATGAAACTCTGAAAAGTTTTGGATATAATACATATACGCAAAACTTTGCTGATGAACCCTTCGTAGGAATTGCAATAGCAATCAAGAGTAATATTAGACACAAGATAATAGACGATTTCCAAGACGACTTTTTAGCAGTCCAAATTCAAACTACAAAGGGCCAATAGTGATCGCTACAGCTTACAAGCCGCCAAGAAGACATTATTTCCCACTTCCGGATGTCATGAAGTTATGAACAGGAGAGAACCAACCTACCTCATTGCGGATCTAAATGCCACACACCAACTATTTGGATATAGGCAGTCTAATTAAACAGGACAAGAAATAGTCAGATTAATAAATAAAAAGTATATCATACACTTAGGACCTGATTTCGATACCTTTGTAGCAAATAACAGAAAAGGAAAGCCAGGTATAATATTGGGAAATAACAAAATTCACCTCAATATTGCCGTTACAAGAGGGCCAGCAACCTCCTCTGATCATATACCAATGGTAATTATATTGTCAACCAATCCAATAATGATTCCATCCTTAGAAATACCAAATATAAAAAGAGCAAGTTGGGAAAGCTTAAAAAATGAAATAGAAGGAAAAATGAGTAGACAACCAACAATAAATTCAAAAGAAATAGAAATAACAAAAGAAATAGTAGATGGTGAGCTTGAAGAATGGTACAGAAATATAGGGGAAGCAACAAAAAAACATATACCCGTAACTAAATACACCACACTTTCACATCCTATTAGTAGTGATAAGTTGAAATTGATACAATGGCACTACAGCAACATCCAAAACACAGTACTTATAACAGGGTGGAACAACACATTAATGAGAAGATGTGTGTCATTACAAGAACAGTTTGTAAAAGAAAACTCAAGATTATATAATCAAAATTGGGAAGACCTAATAAAAAACACAGAAATACAGTACAATAACCCAAAACAATTTTGGAACTCCGTTGCAAGACTGATGGGAAGCAAAACTCATACTTGGCCATACATAAAGCATGGGAATGAGAAAATATATGATGACAAAAAGAAGGATGTACTGCACAAGGCCTACTGGCTGGAAATATTCCAGATAACGCAGGAGGATAACCAAAATATCGACAAACAACATGAGCCAATAGTCAATGAATTCATTGAACAACATAGAAACAGAACAAATCCGCATTATGCAGCTGATATTAGCAGACTCGATGAATGCTGCCCATTAACAAGGAAAATAGAGTTATGGGAAATCAAAATAATAATAAAAAATTTTAAACACAAAGCAACAGGAAAGAGTGGAATTAACAAGGTCATAATTCAAAATTTACCAGACATTGCATTCGAAAAATTAAGAGAAATATACAACTGGGCCCTCTCAATTGAATATTTTCCAATTATATTCAAGAATGCAATAATGATTTTGATACCCAAACCAGGAAAAGATACTAGTCGGGTAGAGAATTATAGACCAATATCATTACTAGAAATACCCGGCAAAATATTTGAAAAAATAATTAACAACAGATTAGCGTTGTTCCTAGAAGGTAATCAGCTACACATTAATAATCAATGTGGATTTAGAAAAGGAAGAGGGACCCAGATTGCAATAGCAATAATATATGAGAGTATTGCACTATCACAAAGAAGAAGGTACCTATGTAACCTAGTATGTAGAGATATAACCAAGGCATTTGACAAAGTATGGATACAAGGACTTCAGTACAAAATATTACATCTCAACCTTCCAGACATTTTTGAGAAAATACTATGCAGCAATCAAGTCACAAAATTACACAGGGAATCCATTCCCGTTACTAAGTGGAGTCCCACAAGGATCTGTAGTCAGTCCAACACTATTCATATTATATACATCAGATATGACTTCATCACCAGAGTACTGTACTGATGTCTGCTTTGCAGATGATATAACTCAAATAATCATACACCCAGAAAAACGCACGCGAAGAAGGGATCCAACTTTGAAAAGACAAGTAGCACAAAAAACAATGAACCAAATTGAAAGAATAAATCAATTTGAAATAAATCTAAATTCCAGCTAGTATCAGTGTCTGCTTACAAACCTGCACAAATAGTGTTAGACTACCGATGAATTTTACTAAAACCACAAGAATACTAGGAATGCAATTCGGACAAAGAGGAATATCAAGACACGTGAGAGAAAGGCTAAGAATAGCAAGAACACAAAATACAAAGCTAAAACGATTTAGGAATATGAACACAAATATCAAAATCCATTTCTACAAAAGCCTAATCAGACCAATAATGGAATATCCACCAATACCCACGTGTTTAGCATCGACTTCCAATATAAGTGCATTACAAAAGTTCCAAAATAAGATACTAAGGTCCGCAGTGAGAAACAATCAAGAAGATGACGATCTGAATATAGAACAAATACACAAAAAATACAAAGTAGAACCAATTAATCAAAGATTATACAGGCTGGCAACTAACATATGGAGCAAGCTAGATCAATACAACAGTGAATTAACAGAAGAATCCGTAGCAGAAGAGAGAAACCACCCAAACAACACAGACCACAGATGGTGGAGAAGAGTATCTTCATATATTCATCGTGATGAACCTCAACCATTATATTATTAAGAAAAGCCTTGTGAAAAAGTAATATTTAGAATTTACTATGTAGGTATCATGCAAAATCATTATGATAATTAACATCAAGGTTAAAATGAGGAAATTGGAACTTATTTTTTTATTTTATTTTATGTTTTAAGTACTATACTAATAAGAAATAAAATTCAAAATATGCAATATGTATAATTTACCATGTTATTATAATGTAAAATTATTATTGTATTATGTTAATATTAGAAAAATTGTACCCATACCTAAATAAAATTGTGGATAAACAACACTTGACATTACTCTTACTAATATTTCACTTTCTAAACTATTCCCTACCATGGTTAGCTAGCGAACTGCCCTCACTCTTCTTTCACCCATCTTACCTATCAGCTAAAAAAAAAAAAAAAAAAAAAAAAAAAAAAAAAAAAACTTGAATACAAATTTTCTAGACCAGATTTCAATTACCATTACCGATCAGAACGGTCGGGAGATCCACTTCAGTGACGGGACGAGTGTCACCTGCGTGCTTCATGTGAGGCCCAGATGAGTATATGCGTGTATATAATTATAACTTCCCTTCTGATCCCTTTGTTCGCATTCACGCAGTTGTACGGAGAGGTACTTACATATATACACACCTCTTTACTATAGCTTTAACATCATCTCTCCTCTCCAAAACAAATAAAAAAGATAAAAAACTCCGTCTGGGAAGTATCTGCAATAGACATGAGAGTGGCTTTTATCCCGCCTTCCGAGGCTGATTTAAAAAAATTATTTCTAGCAGACCCGTTAAGAAAGGGCGGAGGTTTGGAAGATATATCTATATTTTATCCCGGGTATAGAAAAGGAGCAGGTATATTTTCAGCAGTCTTGGGTACTGCCCGCAGAGTGCTGCCCTTCCTTTTCAACGCTGTTAAGCCTGCAGCTAAAGAATCTGGGAGGTCAGTCCTCTCTGATGTGTTAAATGAAAGGACACCATTAAAGGAGTCTCTAAAGAGGAATGGTGTTCGGGCTGTTAAGGCTGCGGGTCTTCGATTATTGAATGGAGCTGGCAAGAAGAGGTACAGAGCTTCAAGGAGGAATGATAAAAGAAAGAAGAGGAAGTCACGTGAGCGGGGTATTAAAAAGGATGTATACGACTTCGTTTAATTCATTCGTATAGCAGTAGCAGCCTCGTACGTGCACGCATCCGTAACCTCCCACCCTCAGGTACTATATAATATATATATATATACACCGGAGAATGGCAGGTATCATCCCGAAAGTGCCGGGAACAGGCGATAAGATTCCCGTACCCTCATACGTTGCCGGAATATCTGAATTATATCCGAATGTGAACAGACGGAGAATTATCGAAAGTTCGATTAACTCGAAGGAGAGAGTTGATTTCATGCCGAGTAATGTATCCGTAAACCAGGTTCTATCTGACAGGTATATCGAGTTTCGTATCAACGGCGTTGTAGGTTCTTTCTTGGACTTGTCTAGCATTGTGCTAGAATTATGTCTTAGAGTGTCTAGACAGGGTGCGAATTTAGCAGCTGATCAAAATATAGCGTTTGCCAACGGAATAAGTAATACTCTTTTTAAATCCGTATCCGTATTTTTGAATGAGAAGTTGGTGGAATCATGTCCAATATTTCACTATCAATCGTATATCAAACTGTTAAAAAATATAAAACCCGCTTCGATGGCTACGTTAGGGCGGAGTGGATTTTTTTTATGACGATTATAATGAGGCTTTTGGCGTAACTAGAACGTTCTCAGCTAATACCTTTCAGGACGCTGCCAGGTGGGAAACGAGTGTCATGGAGACTCTTAAATCGGAAGGTATACATAACTACTTCCCGCTGCTCCTTGATCTGGCGAGTATTGACATGTATTTGCTAGATTCGGTGGACTTGAGAATTAGGTTCGAAATGGCTAATAACAACTGGATTATGAGCACGGGTGGAAATGGAGGGTTCAACCAGCTGGATGTGGAGAAGGCGAAATTATGGATTGATAGGGTTACCCCGCACTATAACGCCATATCCGCTTTAAATGAGGCTTTATCAGTTAAACCGTTACACTATGTGTTCGATAAAACATTATATAAAACGTACATTATCGGAACAAATGAATCATCTTTATTAATCGATCAAACATTCGGGACGTGTATTCCCGAGAAGTTAACAATTGCCCTGGTTGACATGAGGAATTTTTCGGGAGAATATGCCAGGAACGGGTTATATTTCGAACATTGCGAGTTAAGTAATGTACATATCACCATCAACGGTAACACTATATATAATATTCAGAGTACTTTTCCCGGGAGGGTAGCGCAATTATTTTACGAATCACAGAAGGCAACTGGGGCCGGACATGAAAACATGATTTCTTATAATGCCTTTAAGAGGGGAGATCTATTTTGTGTTTTAGTTTCACAACCGAGGATATGGAGGATTCACTACCCGTCGAAATTTCCGCTAGTATGAGAATAACCATAAGGTTGGCCGGACCTGTGGCAACGCCTCACGTAGTGATGCTTTTCGGAGACACGAAAGGTATTTTATCGGTTGATTCTGATAGGATAATCCAGTGCGACGTTAGAGGGTGAGAAAGATGGATACTAGAGAATTAGAAATATCTTTAAAAGATACTTTAGGACCGTTAATTAGTTATCTAGGTATATTCGCTTCGGATGTTGTAGGGGTGTTTATTGTACCGTTGAATAGAGATAAACCTCTAGTCTTTATATCTAACACTTTAGAGTCATCTTCGGATATTAATAATATAGGTCACTGGGTATGTTTCTACGTGGAAAGGTCGCCCAGGAGTGTGGTTATGTTTTATGACAGTTACGCTATCAAACCTGAGTTTTATTCACGTGGATTTTCTAGATTTCTGCGTAATCATTCTGAATATAGCGTTTACGAACTTAAAAGGCAAATACAGCCGGATCTTTCGTATAAGTGCGGACTTTACGACCTGTTTTTCGTACATTACGTCAGGCACCATGGGGTGGGGAAGATGCTGTCGAGGTTGAAAGAGGTTTTTTCTGTACACCATTTACACGCGATTGATCGCTGGGTAACGAGATACTATTTCAAATATTTCAAAAAAGCGAAGTGCTCGGACTGGAGGTGGGGCAGTAAGAGAGCTATAACTTATAACGAATGTTTAAAACTGCGGAATCGGACGTTGTGAGGTCAGCTGTTACGTTCTGTATCCTGTTCAGGCTTCATTCAGGTTAACTGCCTGTTCTGACACGGAAGGTAACGTACATGTGGTTTGCTCTGTTATTTCTTGTTTGTGCGCTCAGATCATTATTATTCCAATACTTCATATATACTTTGCAAATGTTCTTCTGTTGACGCTTCATTCGCAAATAAAAACTTTACATTTTGCAACTATTCTTCTATTGACGTTTCTTTCACAAATCAATACTTCTTAAATTTTTGTTCCAGAGAGTTAGGCTACTTATCAACCGTGCCGCTGTAACATCATCCATGTCGAGGATGGCTGAATGTAATGGCTTCAGAAGCGATTTCCGGGAATTTTTGCTGAATATCCGGAATAACTTGAAGCGGGCAGGAAGTATTATTGTCAGGGGCGGGATCGCCGTCATGAAATGCATACCCATCTTCCAATATGTTATGTCTCGTTGACCTGTTGTCAGTCGCTAGCCAATAAAAAATTTCCTGTTATAATATATATACTGTGTTTTTGTTTTTGTTCCTTAAGGCTATGCCGGATATTTTAATCTTATCAGGGGACGTCTCAAGGCAGGTCATGTTTGCCCATGTCTTATCTTATCACAGACACCTGGTCGTAGGTCACTCATGGAGCAGAGAAATGCTCTCACGGGTCACTAATGAAGCGGAGAATTTGTCCTCTCCCATCCCTCCTAAACTTGTAAGCGAAAACAAACAGGGCGTGTCGTGTTTGCCCCAGACTTGCGGCCTTATCGCAGGGTACCTCACCGCGGGAGTCAATTTGCCAGGAAGTCTCGTGTAAGTATATGGAAACACCATTAAGAAACTGTACTGATTTCCCCATATCCCTCACCAAAATCTCTGTTAACAGCCGATAAGCCAAGCTGTGTTTATGAACCGTTTGAAATTCCTCGATGAAGATGAGGAAGGTCTGATACGGCAGATGAAATAGCTCATGTACGTACTTGATATAATTAGAATTTGTAAATAAAAATAAAAAAAACTCATGTACGTATATGGAATAAATCTTAAAATGCCTCATATACTGCAATAAATCTAATTATACCCCAGGTAAGGAGACGAACTCTTATCTCAACCAGGTCACCCTTGATAACATCTCAGGTACAGAGATGGAATGGGGTGACAGGCGAAAGGAATTTCCACAAAACCATGTTTCACGAATTCAGTACCTAAAATATGCATTAAAATAAAATTTCAAGCTAAATGATCATATACGTTTGCATATAAAACACCTTTAAAAAACAAGCAAGAATTAAATCAAACATCAATTCCAAAAATCGCTTAAAAATAGGAAAATGAATGTAACATATAAAAAGTAAAAAAAAAAAAAAGTACTCCAATTTGAATATAATATTTTTCGGAGTTTTGCCTTGTTTTTGATGACTGATTTTAGTTTAACGTTTACTGATATATTCTTATACCCTAAATTTGTGAATTAATCATTATTTATCATTATACATGCCATTTGCATTGAAAAGATAAATTACAAATATAAATGTAAAACAATAATGGTAAATAACAATTACTATGAGATTCAGGGCCTCGGTAACACGGTTTTTTCGCAATAGCTTTTTATCTATGCAGTTCATAAATATAACGCTTATTCAGAATACACATTATATCTGCACATAAATTTTGACTGTATTCTGCATTACGTAGGTTGAATAAATTTGGTACTTATAATGTAAAAGTGACTTTTTTTGAAGACGGGCCAACTTACTCAGAGAAAAGGTTTCGAACGCAATAGTTACGTAACTTATGGCAGCATTTCTTCTCTCTTTCTCGGTGGATGATTGGCTATACGTAACGAAGGCTAGACCTCTGGCAACAATGACATGAAAATTTAAATACAAGCAAAGCAGTACAGCTTTATGAACTCTGAAACCTCTCCACTGATAATTGTCGTAATGAACAAACCAACAAAATATGTTAATAAATACAAAAACACTTCGATTATTAGTCTAACTCCCAAAATAAGTTTCCTAAGAAATTACAGTCTACTTTATAGGTCACAATCAGATTGACAAGATGTAGGGAGTAGTTGGTAATTTTCAAAATCATAGTAGACAAGCTTGATTTGATAACTGCTATATCCAATGTCAAGCAATTTTTATTTATTGGCTATCTACCTATTTACTGAAAAAAAAAATAGCCGGTACCGTATTTTAGCCTTAAACCTTCACCAATAATTATCGTCAGAATGATGACTTCATGAGGCTCCACCCACTTTGGCCTCGTTATAATTCAGGATAATACTGAAGGCTATCATGGGCATTGTTGGATTAGAAAATTTAACTTCTGGCTATAAAAACTCATTTCTGAAGTGGTTGTAAGAAGTGCTAAATGATCCTCAAGGATCCCAGCAGTTGGCCTAAACGTTTAATTCATGTATATTACTGCTATTACTACTGTTGCGGCACTACTGCTACAGTAGTATTACTACACTAGCACAGATACCCCACCCACATCTATGTATCGTTCCGCCATTCATAAAGTCTTTGTCATGTTTTTTCACTGTTCAATAAGCCATGGCCTCCTCAGAAATTAAGTTTAACATTAGATGATAGGTTATTTCATTAAGCTAACAAATTATGGCAACTGGGTGTGTTATTGTCGATGTTGAAGCTAAAAATAAAGAAAAAAAAATATATCGGATGATCCGTTGGTCTGCTGGAGATTTTAGCACATATAAGCTTGTATTTGCTTTGGATAAAAATCTTATTTTAACAAAAATAGTTATATAAAGACAGTTTACATACAATCTCTCTCTTTCTCTCTCTCTTGGTGGCACAGTGAATAGTTAATGGAAATGTTCAAAATCCTGAATGACATTACAAGTATTATAATCACGTTACGCTAAATACAAATCAGACCATAAACATTGGATTTAAACTAGAAACTGAATAATTACCTATTCAGGCTATAGTAAGTATGGCCAAGGGCTTTCTCTTGACTGTATAAAGTTGCAAGTCGTAAGACAAATCCTGTTAGCCATTCTTGACTGCTATGGGCTTCAGAGCCGATGGAACAAGGTGAATGAGTTTCTGTCTGGTGGATGGGCGGGGCAACATTTCGTCAAATGGTGTTTACCTTGCTTACGTAATGAATAATTTTCGACTCTTGGCTCGTAATCATTGACCGTGGCGTCGGCTAGATCATTTTTACACTATAAAAATTAAAACTATCGGGTTTAGGTTATTGATAATGCTGACAAAATTTGTGTGTGGTTGTAAAATATACATATGTCAACTTTCAGCTACATCCGATGCTTTGATAAGAAGCAAAGTGTTACAGAGGCCCTGAATCTCATAGTAATTCATAAAACTATGTTCTAAGAATATTTCAGTAAACGTTAAGCTAAAAACCAGTTATCAAAAAGAGGGCAAATCTCCCCAAAATATTAAATATATACAAATTGAAATTTTTTTTTTAAACTTTTTTATGATACGATTATTTATCCTTAAACTTTATTTTATTGCATTAATCGTCTAAAAAAAATAAAATGATCGTGACAAATTAATAGATAATTAAAATTGGGGTAAAATTTTAATGGAAAATTTTAAGAGCTTTTCCGTTTTTTTCATTGGAATTTAGTTTCAGGTTCAGTGAAAAGTTTTCATGAATTAGTTTTATATATCTTTGGTTATCAATAATCGTGAGACTATTTATACATTTATTATTATTATTATTATTATTATTATTATTATTATTATTATTATTATTATTATTATTATTATTATTATTATTATTATTTTTATTATTATTATTATTATTATTATTATTATTATTATTATTATTATTATTATTATTATTATTATTATTATTATTTGAAGGAAATAGACCCTCTCTTAAACAGGTCTTATTGAAAATGATAGCTGTATTATGGGAATTTATCTTATACAGGATCTTTTCTCTTTTCCTTATAACTCGCTTTTCAGGCTCAGCAATTTTGGTCAGCAACTGGCCAATATTCATATTGGAAAAGGATAGTGTGCCGAATTCGGGAAGTCCTTTATTGAAATATTCAATCAGAAATCCGTGGAATCCTCCGTGGTCTGGAGTCAGGTTCTTCTACTTCAGGCTGTGGTACCGTCGACATGTTTCGACCATCTCGTTGGTCATTCTCTGGACGTGGTTGAGAAGGATCTGGAAAAACAAGGCGCTTGGGCCGGTATTTATGGGAGGGGGCTGTTCTTGATCGTTGCTGAATTATGATTGGTTACCAGGGGCAGGTCATCTCAAGAGGAGCCTTCTCTCCCATGTTGATGTTCGGCCCTAGGTTTGCGTGCGAGCGGCAATGTAGTACTTGGGATGACTGGGAGAATTTCTATCCTCAAATGCAGAGTTTTTATTCTCTCGGTCGCTATAGGGGTCGCTCGAAGCATCCTCGGAAGGGGCAATGCGCCTTCCGAGGATGCCTCGGTTGTTTCTCCAAGAGGATTTCCTGCCACGCCAAAGAGGGAGCCATCTTTAACCATGCCAGCACCGCCCGTAACCAGCGCATTGCAAGAAAAGATATAATCACGAATACGGAAATAATTAACCGAACTACGGATCACTGTCGCCTGCGCCTCTTGGAAGCATTGTACATTGGGAAGAAGAAACCAACCCTCAACATTGCGCAGGAAGCCTTCCTCCCCACGGCCACCAGGAGACCTGCACAGAGCGACCCCTATAGCGAGCAAGGGAATCAAAATTCCGCATCTGAGGATCGAAATTCTCCCAGTCATCCCCAGCACTATATTGCCGCTCGCACGCAAGACGAACCCCGAACATCAACATGGGAGAGAAGGCTCCGCCCGAGATGACCTGCACCGATCAAAACCCCCCTCCCCCTATAAATACCGACTCAAGGGCCTTGTTTCTCCAGATCCTTCTCAACCACGTCCGGAGGATGACCAACGAGATGGCTGAAACACGTCGACGGTACCACAACCTGAAGTAAAAGAACCTGAATCCAGACCACGAAGGATTCCACGGATTTCTGATCGAATATTTCAATAAAAGGCTTCCCGCATTCCGCACACTATCCTTTTTCCAATATGTATATTGGCCACTTGCTGACCAACATCGCTGAGCCTGAAAAGCTAATTATAAGGAAAACAGAAAAGATCCTGTATAAGACAAATTCGCATAATACAGCCAACCTTTTCAATATTATTATTATTATTATCATTCTTTATTGCCTTTTTAAAATTCTATATTTCATAAGTTAATGTCTTGATATTTCGTATTTTTTTTAACAGAATTTTATTTAGTAGAATCAAATCTAAAAATATATATGATTTATTATGATACAAAATATTTAGTTATAAACACTTAAAAAAATATTTGATAACTCAAGCAAAAATTACAGATTACGAAAGTTCTATTTTGCTTACCCATTTCTTAATCAATTTTATTTATATTTTCTCATATTTGCTTTAACTTTACTTATAGTCACATTTTCTCACTTTTTTAGTGTTTTGTTTATAATTATTAAAAATTTTATTTATGTCACAATTGTTCCTTATTTTCAGTTATTTATTTTTTATTTATTTCTATATTATTTGTTAATTTCTATATTTTATTTACTTTTGTTTTAAAACATTTTCTGTGCATTTCCGTCTGTTTTTTGTTTTTGTCTTTTTTTTAAGATTTATTCACTTTTATTCACATTTATTTTAATCAATATTCACAATTCCTTTTTGTAACTTATTTATGTATTTTAATGATTAGATTTCTTCTTAAAATTTTTTGTTTCGTTTTTTATTTTTCTTACTTTATATTTGTTTTTATTTTCATTTTATTCAATTTCATGTGATTTGTTTCCATTTCATTTTCTTTGCTATTTTTTTCGGATTAATTATTGTTATGGTATTTTTAAAATTGACTAGCATCACAATTTCCTTAATTGGTATTAAATGATATTTGTCATTTGAAATAAAACGATAAATTACAAATGGAAATATGAAACAATAATTGTAAATAATGGTTAATTCATGAAAGTAAACGTTTAATCTAACATTAGTCATAAAAAATTGGGGATAATTATAATTCCCCCCAAAAATGTATTCAAATTGATTTTTTTTACTTTTGCATGTTACATTAATTTTCATATATTTAGGTGATTTTTGAAATTGATCTCTTTACTTAAATACTGGTTGTTTTTTTACCTTTTTTTTTTATAAAATTCTGATATAAGAATATATTAATAAACGTTAAAAATAAAGTCAATCATCAAACAGAGGGTAAAATTCCCAAAAATATTGTATTCAAATTGAAATATTTTTTTTAGAACTTTATATTACATTAATTATTGATTTTTTATGGATTTTTTTTCATGAAATTCTGTTATAAGAATATATCAGTAAACGGTAAACTAAAATCAGTCATCTAAAAGGGGGCAAAAATCCCCAAAAATATTGTATTTAAATTGAAATATTTTTGAAAATGTTTACATATTTAATTTATTTTCCTTTTCTTAATGATTTTGTAAACTGATTTTTTACTTAAATCTTATTTTTTTTTTACATTATTTTAAAATGCAAAACATATATGACCATTTAGCCTTTAATTTTATTTTATTACATAATTTAGGTACTGAATTCGTGAAAAATTATTTTGTGGAGGTGAATAAATTAAAATATAAGTTAAAAATATGTTTTCTAAATAGCATAAAAAACAAAGAAAATTATCGTACCTAATAAATTAAATTTGGCTACAACTTAATGGAAGATTTTTAGGAACTTTTACGTGTTTTTACAACGGATTTCAATTTCAGTTCATGAAGAAATTTTCTTAAAATTCTATATTTCATGAATTTCATTTCTTGGTATTTAGAATAATTTCTTTTAACAGAATTTAATTTAGTAGAATCAACTCTAAATATATGCATGATTTATTATGACAAACATATTCATCTACAAACAGGGGAATAATGTTTGAAAATTATTTATTTCTTAATCAATTTAATTTCAATTATATTTATCTTTACTTTTATTCACATTTTATAACTTTTTCTTCATAATTATGAACATTTTATTTATATCATATGCGTTCTTTATCTTCAATTATTTATTTTATTTATTCCATTTCATCTGTTAGTTTTATTTATTTTTAGTTTACATTTCGTTTCGCAAAATTCTATGTATTTCTGTCTGTTTTTTTGTGCTTATGTATTTTTTAGATTTACTCGCCTTTACTTACATTTATTTTATTTAGTATTCATAACTTTTTTGTCTTACTTATATATTTTATTGTTTATATCCTATTTATTTATTTTTTGTCAACTTGTTTATTTTTCTTGCTTTATAAATTACAAATACATATATAAGACAATAATGGTAAATAATGATTAATAAAAAAAAAAACGAAGGTTATGATAATATATCAGTAAACGTTAAACTAAAATCAATCATCAAAAAGAGGCCAAAATTCTCAAAAATAATGTATTCAGATTGAAACATTTTTAAAAACTTTTTATATATTATATTTATTTTCCTTTCTTTAAATAAATTTTGAAATTGATTTTTGACTTAAATCTTGAGTACTTTTACGGTATCTTTATATAAAAAACTTATATGATCATTTATTCTTAAATTTTATTTTATTGCATATTTTAAGGACTGAATTCTTGAAACATGGTTTTGTGGAGGTGAACAAAAAAAATTTAAGTTAAAAATATATTTTTAAAATAGTATAAAAATAAGAAAATTATCGTAACTAATAAAAATAAAATAAAATTTTTGCTACAATCATAATGGAAGATTTTTCGTTGCTTTTCCATCTTTCACAGTGGATTTAAATTTCAGCCTCAATAAGAAATTTTCATGATTTAGTTTTATACATTTGTATTATCATTAAAAATGAAAATTTATTATTATTATTATTATTATTATTATTATTATTATTATTATTATTATTATTATTATTATTATTATTATTATTATTATTATTATTATATTACTGGATTCTTAAAATTTTATTTTTAGATATTTGGTATGATTTATTTTAACAGAATTTCATTTAGTAGAATGAAATCTAAAAATATACAAGATTTATTATGATAAAAATATTTATTTAAAATTAGTCGAATAGCGCTTGATAACCTAAGTAAAAATTAATGTTTTACTTACTCATTCCTTAATCAATTTTATTTCTCTTTCTTGTATTTAATTTAACTCTACTTTTTTCTCATTTTCTCACTTTTTTTAGTGCTACCTTCATGATTATCAAAAAAATAAATAAATTTTTAATACATCATGATTGTTCTTAATTTTTAGGCATTTATTGTTAATTAATTTTTTTTTATTTGTCCCTTTCTATATTTTGATTTGACTCTTAATTGAAAAGATATATAACATATAGTAATATGAAACAACAATGGTAAATAATGATTAAATAATAAAACAAGGTTGTATGAATATACCAGTAAATGTTGATTTAAAATCAGTCATAAAAAAGATGGCATAATGGATATAAATAAGAAAAAAAAGATATAGCTGTAAATAAAAATAAAAGAATATATATAAATACAAATGAAAATGAAAATAATAATGTAAATATAAATATAAAAATATTGATTAAAATAAAAATAAATAAAAAAAATATATATATATATATATATATATATATATATATATATATATATATATATATATATATATATATATATATATATATATATATATATATATATATATATATATATATATATATATATATATATATATATATATATATATATATATATATATATATATATATATATATATATATATATATATATATATATATATATATATATATATATATATATATATATATATATATATATATATATATATATATATATATATATATATATATATATATATATATATATATATATATATATATATATATATATATATATATATATATATATATATATATATATATATATATATATATATATATATATATATATAAATATCACTGCTGTTCGCCCTCGATGTATTTAGGTGAAGGAATATTAGTCCGATTGACCTCGACAGAGAACATCTCTGCCCCGCCGGTAGGCTAGGCAATTCAAAAATAACAATCACCGCAGTAGACAAATGGCGCCGCATAGGCTGGAAAGTTTATAAACAAAATATGCTAGGGCATTAGGGACCTAAGCCTCAGAGAGGGTTTACGCTCAATGACCCCTAGTTATGGTGGCCCCTGCTTTATTCTATGCATTCGACGATGCCTTTGTCAAGGTCGGATTGCCGAGGCGGTGTGTCAAGAACCCGCCTTATCTGGCTGGAACGACCTAGGTCGGGCAGAGAGATTCAGCCGGTCACTGAACCAGGGTGACGCTGCGTGCGTGCCGAACGATATTCTTTGTTCTTTATTACTTTACTCCTACGTCTATCTTAATTAGTGAATTGGGAAGACTGCCAGAATACGACTCCTGAGGTCCTTGTTTGCAGCGACTCGACATTCACGGTAAGTCCGATTCTTGTTGAAGCTTCGTCGATTGACTAGTACTTTTCTGTATTTCACATTTTTTCTTTGTTTTCTTCCTTCAGCCACCACTTAGGTATATGTGTTTACAAAGCCTAGATTAAGCCAAATTATTATATTGTTAGCTTCAACCCCATTATTCCAGTAAAATACCTAGGATTTAGGGTAAGCAAAATCAGGTTAAATCTCGATGCTTTTGTATGCCTCGCGTCCGAATGTTTGGAAGAACCGTTGCGTTTAAAATCAAATTCATCTCAAATATTCTTGTTAAGGTTAATTACCCTTAACTGGCGACCTTTGGCTAATTAACGACTGTCTTTGAGGTTAACTTTTGGCTTCAAGTGGCAGGTTACGTGTAATCTTGGTTTGCAGGGCCGTAAAAATTACGTAAATTGAATAATACATGATCAACCAAGACCCTCACACGTAACATTGGCGACCTTGCGTAGAATCTAAAGTACATTTCAGAGAAAGAATCTGGAGAAAAGGAAATTAAATTACATTAATTCCAAAAAATAAAAGTCAGATATCGAACTCCATTTCATTCTTCCAAACAAGGAACGAGGCATAATAACAAGCAGTAAAGAGAATAGTTATAATAACAAGTGTAGCGAGAATTAGCGTAGGTAGGCAAGGGTGCGTCGAGAGCAGAGCGTCATAATTTATAACGTTTAAGACAAGGGCATTTTACCCTGTTCGGATCGTAAGTCAAGTCGTTCAAGTAACGAATTCAAAGGCCGAAGCGCGGAGCCCATTTCATGTACACAAAGTAATTTAGAAATCGTGTCGGCAATTCCGATCGTTATTGTTTGCATATAGCGGGAATCCTTCAAAACCGTGTCAGTGAAGTAGCAAACGAACTGAAATAGTAATTTTACAATAAAGGTACCGTTCAACAACGTAAATTTACGCAGGCAGGCTAGCATTTCTCTTTTCATTCTTTTGTTTAATGTCCAGGTGAGAGTACGATAACAAAAGACAAAGTTGTTTGGTAATTTAGTTTTCCATCCGTAACATAAAACGCTATGCATGATTGGTATATTTAAAGTAAAATCTGGATACCTACATTTGTTTCGTGCGTTGTTTTTGAATTTGGTGCTAAAAGAAAATACCCGCCATTTTGGATTCCTCCGCCGTGTTTCGCGCGTTGTTTTGAAATTGTTCGAACTGTTTGTGAGAGAACGGCCATTTTGTGTTCCTTCGCCCGCCAGAGGTTGTTTTGAAATTTAGGCCTAACGGGACCTTCCGCCATCTCAAAGACCTTGTTATTGTGACCTCGACTCTGCTCCCCGCCACTCTTGGGGCATAATTTTTTTTTTGCGTAGTAGAAGTAAACCCACCTCACAATATCTTAGCTAACAAAACCAAAAGATAATTTAGGCAGGGAAAGATAGGCCTTAGTTAGGAGTACCATAACAAGTTCCTATACGAATACCTGCTATAAAAATCATATAAAGAAAATTTAAAATTTTTACGATAAACTTTTGTGACGTCGGCTCCCAGGAAAATTAAGATAATAAAGTAATCCCTAAGGAAGCCAAGACGACGCATCTGTATCATTTTATTAAGATCCATGCCATTGTGCATGTATAAAATCTTTGTTTACATGTTCTCAAGCAGCAAGAAATTCGCTGATTGAAAATCTCTCTCTCTCTCTCTCTCTCTCTCTCTCTCTCTCTCTCTCTCTCTCTCTCTCTCTCTCTCTCTCTCTCTCTCGTCGTTCAAGTAAGCATTCCTAACCTAAGTGTACGTGACCCTCTTCAAAGAAAGAACGGCCGACACTAGGCTAATTAATTCGAATACAATAAACCAAATAAAAGAAACACCTCTGTCCCACAATAGATGAGGACAAGTTAAGAGTAATTACGATACAGTGATAAACTGTCGGTCACGAGTGAGGCCTGCTATCCAGACCGAAGCAAACAGTAGTTTTCACCCTCTGAAAAAAGAAGGGGCCAGCACTGGGCCGGTACTGGGACCAGCCACTCACGAGGATCTTTAAGAAAAAAAAAAAAAAAAAAAAACAACCCAAATTCACTTTATTCCACAGTGCCAATAATTTGCAGCACTGTCATCACTTGAATAGCTTACTTCTCTCTCTCTCTCTTTTACCTTCCCTATCTCTCTCATTCGATTGTTGCACTCTGCAGGGGGTGTAGAGTGCCTTTCCTCCCATATAGCCTAGTTGGACTCCAGTAGAGGGTCCCTAGGAACACATTGGCACCATAAGTGCCACCAAGCAAGCATCCAGAAAAATAAATAAAACAAAAACAAAAGGGAACACAGAAGAGAAAGTTCTTCTGGAACCTAACCTGCACCAGTGCCTAGGGATACTGAGTGCCACCAGTGTGACCTGTACACGGCACACCCAAACTACAGTGCCACCTTTTGAAAGGGTGCCACATCATTGAAGAGACACTTCCTCGCTGCCCAAGTACGCCCAGTCGACCCGGTTAGACGCCCTTCCCACCAGAACCATGGCAGCAGAGCATTATAAAACCTTCCTGGGGCTGGGGACGGCGGCAGGTCTCACCGGCTCGGAACTTACCACCTGGGTTAAGGAGCAAGTGGACGACTTGGCCAAGCGGGAGAAGGAAGAAGGAAGAAAGACTCGAGCAGAGGAAGTATGAAGCCGAAGAAGGAAGTATGAAGCAGCAGGGCAAGTATGAAGAGCAAAGAGAAGAAAGAAGGAGACAGCATGAGTTAGCCTGAAGGAAACTGAGTTAGCCTGCAAAGGAGAAGGAGCTTGAGCTGGAAAGAGCCAAAATGGAGAATGCCGAAGCTATGGCTAGCCATCAAGCCTCCAGTCCTACACCTGCTGCATCAAACGCTCCAATTTCGAGCATCAATTCCCTAGTCCCCAAGTGGACTGAGGACGAGCCAGAAGCATGGCTGGAGGAGATCGAGGCTCTTTTCGATAACTACAGCACCACGGAGACGGAGAGAGCCTTAATACTAGCCAAGCATATGGAGGGAAAAGCCAAGGCAGCGCTTCGCTCACTGGAGAAGAGCCAGAGAGGCAACATGGCGGAAGTTCGTAGAGTCATTACAAAGGCCTACGAGATAACCCCAGAAAAATGGAGACAACGGTTCCGAGGTCTTGCCAAGGAAGTCGGCTGGTCTTGGACGGAATGGGCATGTCACAAAACCCAGTCCGGTACGCGCTGGTTCGACTCCTTGGCCTGCACGACGTTTGAGGATCTTTTCAATCGGACCATGCTAGAAGACCTTTTCCAATGTGTGCCAGGGCCCCTTGCTGTATATCTTAACGATAAACAGCCCTCCACACTTATGGAAGCTTGTCGCATGGCTGATTCATGGGAAACTTTCAATCAGTCGCATAGCACCTCTCAGAAGCGAATCATCCCTCTGGCCTACCTCTCGAACTCCACTCACCCGAAGAATGGACTGCCTAGCAAGACCATATGCAACTATTGCAAGAAGGGGGGCCACGCTGAAGCTGAGTGCCGATACAAACTCGGCACTAATAAGCAGCCTAACCCTACCAGCCAGAACTCCGCTCCCGATTCATCCGCTCAGCCCTCTCCTCCAACAGTTACTGCAGGCCACCGAGCCCATCCAAAAGGCCCGTGCAGATCCTGTGGGGCTGCCAGCCACTACAATGCTGGATCTCCGGCCTGTCCACATCATGTCCCCACCACCAAATTTGTCAACCTAATCAGCACTTCATTTTCTGCTGCTGGTCCGCACCGGATCCTTTACCCCGAGAGACTGGAAACCCAGTTCATCTCGGTGGCCCTCTTCAGAGCACTAGCCTGCCAGTGACCCTTCCGGTCACAGTAGACACTGCGGCAGATATTAGCCTGATCGCCAGGGCCCAAGTGCCAGCCGGTGCTGTGGTTGACGAAGAAACGCGGTGGGAAATGAAGTGGATAGAGGGCCACACCATCACCGTTCCCACGGTCCAACTCCAGGTTATGACACCTTGGGGCACGATACCCCACCGCCTTGGCGTGGTAGGTGGAATTCGGCCCGGAGTGGTCTTCTTGTTGGGTCGGGATCTTCTCTGCGGAAGCCCGTTACCAACGCCACTCCGCAGCCACGTTACCTCCTCCACGGAGGCCCCAGTTGTAACTCCCAACCATGACAAACCTCCACCTTCCGCCCACCAAAGTGGTCCGCGGAAGGGGCACCACCCAACCTATTTCAGGCCTAGCCCTCTCCAATCGCGAAGGGCTGGCCCACCAAGAGGTCCTCCCCCTCCGCGAAGAGAGATTCAGGAGGAGCAGTACCGCTGCAGGACGTGCAAGCGGGCAGACCACTCCACAAATTGGGAGGGCTGCCCAAGCAAGCAACGCCCAGCGGACGCCCCGAACAAAACTCTAGGAGAGGCTATGATCTCCTGCTGGGGCAGGAATCTCTGCCGCAGCCAAACCCAAGTCGTCCGAGAGGTATTGCACCTCCGGACCCCTTGTCAGGCATGCCTGACCTCAACTGCTGCCAGTGCCACTTGCGAGCACTGAGCAGTGCCAGACTCCGTCCGCCACGGACGTTGAGCTACCAATGGAAAAGGCCCCATGCCGGGTCTAAATCATGAGGCGAATCCTCCTCCGGGAGATTTAGGATTCCCCATGCAGTTGATCATCGCGACTGGAGAGCCTCCAGCACCCGAAACTTCTTCTTTGCAAGATTTTCTTTGACTCAGG
>NC_089749.1:62512839-62525339 GCF_040412425.1 Macrobrachium rosenbergii | reverse complement strand
ATATATATATAATATATAATATAATATATATATATATATAATATATATATATATATATATATAATATAAATATATATATATATAATATATATATAAATATATATATATATATAAGACAAAAAATATAAATATATACATAAATAAAAAAATGGAAATTAAAACATAAATATAAATAAATATAAAAATATATATAAGAAATAAATAAAAAAATAAAAATAAAAATACATAATAAATAAATTAAAATAAAAATTAAAAATATGATATAAAAATAAATAAAAATATAGATATACAGATAAAATAAAGATAAAGATAAAAATATAAAATATAAATAAAAATAAAAATAAATATGGAAAACAAATAATGATAAAAATAAGATAAATAGATAAAAATATATAGATAAAAAAAAAAAAAAAGTAGAAAAAAAAAAACAAAAATAAATATACATAATAAAAATAA
The DNA here is from genome assembly GCF_040412425.1 of Macrobrachium rosenbergii. NCBI lineage: Eukaryota > Metazoa > Arthropoda > Malacostraca > Decapoda > Palaemonidae > Macrobrachium > Macrobrachium rosenbergii. The sequence goes on along the minus strand of NC_089749.1, from coordinate 62,524,883 downwards.
AAAAATAATAAAAAATATAGATATAAATAAAAACAAAATAAAAATATAGATATAAACAAAATAAAAAAAAGAAATATAGATTTAAATACAGGTAAAAAATACATATAAATAATAATAGAAATAAAAATTAATATTTAGATATAAATGGAAATAGAAATAAAAATATAGTAGTATTAAAAATAAAATATAAATATAGTTAAAAATATAAATTAAAATACAGATACGAATAACAATAAAAATCAAACATATAAATGAAAATAAAAAAAATAATATAAAAACAAAAATATATATAAAATAAATAATAAACTTAAAATAAAAAAAAATAAAATATCAAAAATTATATATATATATATATATAAATAAATAAATATATATATATATATATATATATATATAATATATATATATAAAAATAAATAACATATATAAATAAATATATAAATAAAAATGTGTGTGTGTGTGTGTGTGTGTGTGTGTATATATAGAAATAAAAAAAATTTAAAATAAAATTAAATTAAATTTAGGTTAAAATAAATTCAAAATAAAATACAAATAAAAATGTAAATGTATATAAAAAGTCAAATAAATTAAAAATAAAAATAAAAATGGAATATAAAATATAGATATAAATAAAAATAAAATTCAAGATATAGATGTAAATTAAAATTAAAATAAAATAAGAATATAGAGCTATATAAATATAAAAATATATCTATAAATAAAAAAAAATAAAATAGAGATTTAAATAAAAGTATGGATAAAAATAAAAATAACAATGAAAAAACAGATATAAATATAAATATAAATATAAACAAGAATAAATAAGACAAAAATAATGATACATATAAAAATAAAAATGTAAATAAAAACAATAATAAGAAAATTCAAAATATAGATATAAATAAAAAAATATAATATATAAATAAAAATAAAAAATACAAATATAGATATGAATAAAAATAAGAACAAACACATAGATATAAATAAAAAAAAAAAAAAAAAAATGTAAAAAAAAGTGAGAATAAAAATATAGATATAAAAAATAAAAGTCAAAATATAGGTATAAATAAAAATAAATATTACGATATAGAAATAAATTTATGTAGAGATATAAATAAAACTAAAAATATAGATATAAATATAAATATAGATATAAATAAAAATAAAAATACAAACATTGATGTAAACAGAAAAAGAAATAAAAATATAGATATAAATCAAAATAAAATAAAAATTAAAAATAGATTAAAAATAAAAGAATATAGATAAAAATAAAAATAAAATAAAAATTAAATAAATATAAATAAAAAAATAAAAAAAATAAAAATATAGATATAATAAAACTAAAAATAATAATATAATTATAAATTAAAATATAGGAAATAAGAAATATAAGAATAAAAATAAAACTACATATAAAGAAAAAACTATAGTTATAAATAAAAATATATATTTATAAGTAAAAATAAAAATATATATATATATAAATAGTAATAACAATAAAATGTAGACATAAAGAAAAATAAAAATAATAATATAGATATAAATAAAAATAAAAATGTAGATATAAATAAAAAAAAATAGATGTAATTAAAAATAAAGATGAAAATGAAATATAGATAAATGTAAGTATAAATAAAAATAAACATATAGATGTAAATAAAAATAAAAATATAGCTAAAAATATTGATATAAATAAAAAAATGAAAATAAAAAAATATAGATATAAATAAAAATAAAAATTTAAATAATTAAATAAGAATGAAAATAATAAATAAAAACAAAATAAATTAAAATGAAAGTGAATGAAAATTAAAAATAGTGAAAAACAAAAACAAAAAATAAGTAAAGATAAATAAAAAAGTAAAAGTTTTAAAAAGATTACATAAAAAGTTGAATAGAAACAAATATATCAAGAGGTAAAATGAAAAATAATAAATATATATAAATATATGGAATTCATTAAAAATAAATAAAATTTAATAGAAATAAGTGAAAAAATTAAGTTAGGTTAAAATAAAAAAAAATAATAAAAGTCTAAATTATTTAAAATATTTCAAATCACACAAATAAATAAAACTAAATATAAATAAAAGTAAATAAAAGTAAGGCACACAAAAAATAGAAAAGAAAAAATAAAACAGAAAAAAATAAAAGCAAATGAAACTAAATATAAATAAAATTAAAAAGACAAGTAAAAAATTAAAATGGATAAAGATAAGAAAAAAAATTATTTAAAATAAGTAAAAATGCATGAAGTTAAATAAAATTAATAAAATGTTAAATAATATGTAAATAAAAATAAATATAAATAGATAAAAAGTAATAAAGATAAATATTACCAAATATGGGAACAAATTAAAAGATAAGTAAAAATATAAAAATAAATTAATATAAACAAACGATTTGAAGTTAATAAAATTAGTTTAAGAAGAAAATAGAAAATATGTAAAACTAAAGGGAAGTACACTACAAAATAAAAAGTAAAAAAAAATAAAATCTTACAAATAAAGGGAAGTATATAAACATAAATAAATCGAAATAAAAAATAATATATACATAATAAAATGGAATATAAAAATAAAAATATATAGATAAATAAACAAAAATGAAAAATGAATAAAGATAATTAATAATAATAATACATAAGAATTAATAAATATTAGTAAAAATAAAAAATAAATAAAAAATACAAGGCAATGAATAAAAAAAACAACTAATAAAAAATAATAGAAAAAAAACATATAAGACTGAAAATATATAAAAGAAGATAAGAAACAATAAATACAAATACAAAAATGAAAAAAAATATATGAGCCAACGCAAATGAATATCAAAGATAAACTAAAAAATAAATGAAATTATAAGAAACATTAGCAACAATAAAAATAAAAAAAAAAATCAAAGTAGGTACGAAGAAAGACAATGAAACATTAAAATAATGAAAATATAAAACACTAAAGATAAATAGAAACCATAAATTAGGATAAATAAGAATAAACGAAAAGAAAATAATCAGAGATAAAAATTAGCACATTATCGAAATTAAATTAAAAAAATAAAATCAATTTAAAGCGAAAAAAAAAAAAAAAATAACCTCAATACCAAACAAAAAAAAGTAAAAGAAATAACCAGATACATAAATCGGAAAAAATAAATGAAATAAAAATAAAATAAATAAAAACAAAAATATCGGAAAATTAATAGAAGTACAAATATACAACACTGAATAAAATTAACAAATAAAATTTTAAACAAATAGAATAAATACAAATAAATAAACAATAAAAATTAATAATTAAAATTAATATCTATAGAGACAAATAAATATAAATAAAAATATTTAAGAATAGTTAAAAATAATAATAAACGATGATCAATGAAAATTAATAAAAATGAATATTGAAGAATAGAAATAAATAAAAATAAATAAAAAAAATAATTAAAATACAAATAAAAGTCTGCAAATTAATTAAAGGAAACATATGTATAAATGACAAAGGCAAAGTAAAAACAAATAAAGAAAATTGAAGTTAAAAATATATTTTCAAAAAAGTCTAAAAACAAAGAAAATTATTGTAACTAATAAAAATTAAATTAAATTTTGGCTACAATTTTAATGGAAGATATTTAAGAGCATTTCCTTTTTTATAATTTCAGGTTCATCGAGATATATATAGTTTTATATATTTTTGTTATCATTAAACATGAAAATTACCTATTAAAATATTATTATTATTATTATTATTATTATTATTATTATTATTATTATTATTATTATTATTATTATTATTATTATTATTATTATTATTATTATTATTATTGCCTTCTTAAAATTTTATATTTAATAAATTTTATTTCTTGATATTTGGTATAATTTCTTGTAACAAAGTTTTATTTAGTAGAATCAAATCTAAAAATATACATGAATAATTGTGGTAAAATTATCTGCTTAAAAATAGTCGAATAACATTTGAAAACTTAAGTAAAAATTAAAGTTTACGATTGTTCTATCTTATTTAGTAATTTCTTAATCAATTTTATTTTTCTTTCTCATGTTTATTTTAACTTTACTTTTATTCATATTTTGTTACCTTTTTAGTGTTTTCTTAATAATTATCAAAAATTTATTTATATAATATTCGTTCTTTATCATCGGTTATTTATTTTATTTATTCCAATTTCATTTGTTAGTTCTATTTTATTTAATTTAAAAAATTTTTGTTCAAGCAAGATTTTATGCATTTGTCTGTTTTATGAGTGTATGTTTTCTTTTTAGATTCAGTCGCCTTTATTAACATTTACTTTAATTAGTATTCATAGTGTTTTTTTATCTTACTTATATATTTTATTGTTTATGTCTTCAATTTATTTTTTGGTTACTCTTGAAATTTTTCTTGCTATATAAATTACAAATACGAATATAAAGCAATAAAGAAAAATAATGATTAATTTAAAAAACCAGGCTGCAAGAATATACCAGCAAATCTAAGAATATACTTGATTTACCATGATAAAAATCTTTATTTAAAAATAATAGGAATAACAAATGAAACTTATGTAAAATTAAAGTTTACAAATGCTCTATTTCACTTACTCATTTCTTAATTAATCAATTTTATTCCTCTTTACTTTACTTTTTCACATTTTCTTACTTTTTAGTGCTTTCTTTATGATTATCAAATAAAAAAAACAAATTTTTAATACATCACAGTTGTTCTTAATTTTCCGTTATTTATTGCTAATTTGTTTTTATTATATTTGTTCACTTCTATATTCTTATTTGACTTTTAATTGAAAAGATAAATTACAATTAGTGATATAAAACAACAATGGTAAATAATGATTAATTAATAAAACAAGGTTATAAGAACATAACAGTAAACGTTAATTTTCTTCATATTGAAATATTCTTTAAAAAAATTTTTGTTACACTAATTTTTCTATTTTTAGGTGATTTTTTAAATAGATTTTTTCTTAAATCTTGATTTTTTTAAAGGAATTTTTTCATAAAACTCGGTTATAAGAATATCTCAGTAACCGTTAAACTAAAATCAGTAATCAAAAAGAGGGCAATACTAAAAATATTGTACTCAAATTGAAATATTTTTTAAAAGCTTGTTATACGTTACATTCATTTTCCTATTTATAGATGATTTTTTAAACTAATTTTTTCTTAAATCTTGATTGTTTTAACGGAGTTTTTTTTTCATAAAACTCTTTTATAAGAATAAATCAGTAAACATTAAACTCGAATCAGTCATCGAAAACATGGCAAAACTCCAAAATTATTGTATTCAAACTGAAATAATAATAATAATAATAATAATAATAATAATAATAAATAATAATAATAATAATAATAATAATAATAATAATAATAATAATAATAATAATTTACATTCATTTTCCTATTTTAGCCGATTTTGAAATGATTTTCTACTCAAATCTTGATGGTTTTTTAAGGAGGTTTTTATATGCCAAACGTATATGATAATTTAGCCTTGAATTTTTGTTATTGCATATTTACGGTATTGAATTCGAGAAACCTGGTTTCGTGGAGGCGAGTATATAAAAATTTAAGTTGAAAAATCAATTTTCAAAATGGTCAAAAAAGAAAAAAATGATCGTAACAAATCCAAAAAATCATTTTTACATGATATTAATGGATGACTTTTAGGAAATTTTACTTATATTTTACAATGGATTTTAATTTCAGGTTCATTGGACGATTTTCATATTTTAGTTCTATATATTTTTATTATCATAATACATGGCAATTATTATTATTATTATTATTTATTATTATTATTATTATTATTATTACATTTTTAAAATTTTGTGTTTCATTAGTTCTATTCCTTCAGTTTAGTATAATTTCTTTTAACAGAATTTTATTTAATATAATCAAATATTTAGCTAAAAATAGTTGAATAACATTTGCAAAATCAAGTAAAAAATAGTTTACGGAAGTTCCATTTTATATACTCATTTCTTAATCAATTTTAATTCTTTTTCTCATATGTATTTTAACTTTCCTTTTAATCCACAGATTTTAGTTAGACGTCCCTGATGTACTCTTATAACCTAGTTTTTTTTTTATTAATCATTATTTACCCTTATTGTCTTATATTTGTATTTGTAATTTATATTTTCAGTTCAAATGATAAATACCATTTAATTACAATGAAGAAAATAATGATATAAGTAAATAAAAAAAAAATGTAGTAACAATAATTCAAGAGAAAAAAGAAATATAAAAGGAAACGAAATATATGAAAAGAAATTAGATGAAAATTAAAAGAAGAAATCAAGAAAAATTCAAAAAGTAAAAAAAATAAATATAAAAGATATAAACATTCAAATATATAGATAAGATAAAAGTCTATGTATACTGATTAAAATAAATGTAGATAAAGGTGAATAAATCTTAAAAAAAAAAACATTAAATAAAATCATATAGAAATGCATAGAATTTTACTGAAACAAAACGTAAACCAAAAAAGTGTTTTCTTTATAATTATAAAAATTTTATTTATCTCATATTACTTCCTTATTTTCTGTTATTTATTATATTTATTTTAATTTCACTTGTTCCATTCTCTTTTTTTAGTTTACATTTTGTTTCAGCAAAAGTCTATGCATTTCTGTTGTTTTTTGCTTTTAAGTTTTTTAACATATATTCACCTTTATTTACATTTTTTTTGTAGTATTCATAATGTTTTTTTTTATTTATATATTTTAATGTTTATATCTTAGTAAACGTTGAACTAAAATTAGTCATAAAAAGAGGGCAAAATTTTATATTCAAAATTAAATTTAAAAAATATTTTTTTTATATTTTATTTTCATGTTTTTAGGTGACTTTTGAAAATGATTTTTGACTTAAATTTTGATTGTTTTTTTAACGGAGTTTTTTTTTTTTTTTAAACTGTTATAAGAATATATCAGTAAACGTTAAAGTAAAATCAATCATCAAACAAGGACGCCAAAGCTCCCAAAAATATTGTATTGAAATTGAAATATTATTTCTATTAAACTTCAATGTTTTATTATCATTTTCCTATTTTTAGACTATTTTTGAAGTAGATTTTTTTTTACTTAAATATTGATTTTTTACGGATTTTTTTTATCATAAAATTCGGTTATAAGAATATATCAGTAAACGTTAAACTAAAATCAGTTATCAAAAAGAGGACAAAATTCCCGCAAATACTGTATTTAAACTGAATTTTTGTTCCCTTTTTATACATTCCATTTATTTTCTTTTTTTTAAATGATTTTTGAAATTGATTTTTTACTTAAACCTTGAATGTTTTTACCGGTATTTTTATATGCAAAATGGTTATGATCATTTAGCCTTCAATTTTATTTTATTGCATAATTTACAGTAAGTACTGAATTCATGAAACATTTTTTGTGGAGGTGAATAAATCGAAATTTACGTTAAAAAATATATAAAAAATCGTCTAAAAACAAAGAAAAATATCGTAACAATAAAGATAAAATAAAAATTTTGGGTACAATTTCAGTGGAAGATTTTTAGAGCTTTTTCGTGTTTTTTTCAGAATGGATTTTAATTTCAAGTTTACTGAGAAATTTTCATGATTTAGTTTTGTATATTTTCATCTTTAAACATGAAAATTATTATTATTATTATTATTATTATTATTATTATTATTATTATTATTATTATTATTATTATTATTATTATTATTATTATTATTATTATTATTATTATTGCATCCTTAAAATTTTATATTTTATAAAATTTTTTCTTGATATTTGGTCAAAATTTTTTTTACAGAATTTTATTTAGTAGAATCAAATCTAAAAAAAATATATATAATTTATAATGATGAAAATATTGATTTAAAAACATTCGAATAATATTTGAAAGCTTAAGTAGAAATTAAAGTTTACGAATGTTCTATTTCACTTACTCATTTCTTAATCAATTTTATTTATCTTTCTTATATTTATTTTAACTTTACTTTTATTCACATTTTCTCGCTTTTTCTAGTGGTTTCTCTGTAATTGTAAAAATTTTATTCATATTTTGTGCGTTCCTTATTTTCTGGTATTTATTTTATTTATTCTCAATTCATCCGTTCGTTTTAACTTTTTTAAGTTTCCTTTTTTACAAAATTCGATGCATTTCTGCTGTTTTTTGTGCTTATGTTTTTATTATATTTAAATTATTTTTAATTAGTATTAGTATGTATTTATACACTGTAAAGTTTATACCTTTTTTATTTATTTTTTTTTTCAATTCTTCAAGTGTTCTTGCTCTATATTTATTTCTATTTTCCTCTTCATTCTTTTCTTATGTTTTGTTTCCATTTTTATTTTCTTTATCTGTTTAATTATTGTTATTGTATTTTTAAAATTTACTTGTATCATAATTATCTTCAAAGTAATTAAATCTTATTTTTCACTTGAATTGAAAAGATAAATTACAAAAAGAAATATAAAACAATAATGGTAAATACTGCTTAATTTAAAAAAAAAAAAAACTAAGTTATATGAATATATGAACAAACGTAAACTAAAATCAGTCATAAAAAACGGCAAAATTCACCAAAATATAGCATTCAAATTGAAATATTTTCTTAAAACTTATTGTATTTTACATTCATTTTCCTATTTTTAGGTGATTTTTGGAGATTGATTTTTTTTACTGAAACCTTGATTGCTTTTTAACGGTGTTTTAATATGGAAAGCATATATGATCATTTAGCCTTAAATTATTATTTTTTGCAAATCTAAGTTACTGAATTCCTGAAACATGGTTTTGTGGTGGTAAATAAATCAAAATTTAAGAATAAATTTGCTATTTTTATTGTTTTTTATTATTTTTATCGTTTTATGTATAGTAGTTATTTTTTTATTTGAACTGTTTAATTATATTAATTTTTTAAATTCTTAGACATGTATGTTATATTTTTTTGCTTCTTTTTGTTATTATTTGCCTTTATTTTTTGTTTTGTTTTGTATTTATCTTTAAACATTATTATTTATTTTCATTTTATTCATATTTTTTATTCTTTTCTGTTTATCATTCATTTTTGTTTTTCATTGTTTTTGTATTCCAATTTATATTTTTTACTTATTTGTATTTAATTTGTTTTTAAATTGTCCGTTGGTTTTAATTTATTTCTGTCTATTTTATGCAATTGTCCATTTGAATCTAATTTTCTTTTATTTTTTTATTTCGCATATTTTCATGTTTTATTTTGATTTATTTCTGTTTATTTTTTTATTTTGTTAATCTTTATTTATATTCATTTTTTTATTTCTGAATTTTTACTTTAATTTATTTATTCATATGCATTTTTGCTTTCATTTATTTTCATTTTTTATTATTTTTGGCAATTTTGTATATTGTTATTTACTTCTATTTTAATTTTATTTATTTTTATTTTATAACTTTTTATTAATTTTTTACTTTGTATTTTTTATTTCCATTTCTTTTTATTTACTGATATTTATTTTTAACTTTTATTTGATTATTGATTATATTTATATGTATCTTATTGTACAAATTTATTTATACTTTTTTTATTTATTTTCACTTGCTTTTTCTTTACCCTTTTTATTCATATATTTATTTTTGTTTTAATTATTTTCCAGATTTTTTTTCATTCGGTTTTTAATTACTTCTTTATTTATTCTTATCTATTTCAAATTATTTTGTTATATATAATTATTTATTATTTTCTTTATTTTTTTCTTATTTTTAAATGTTTTAATTTTTATTTATTTGTTGCTATTATATTTATTTTTAATTATTATTTTTTATTTTTATACTTATCTTTAGCATTTTTTGTTTTTAATTAGTTGTTATAGTTAATTTTATTTATTTTAGTTTTATTTGTGTTTATGTTTCTATATCTTTGCTTTTATTTATTTTTATATTTATTTTTTATTTTGATATATGTTTGTTATTTTCATTACCTTTTTCGTATGGTGCTCATTTTATTTTTTCATTTTTATTTGTTTTTATTGTCAGTTTATTTTTTTTTATTTAATTTCCACAATTGCATGAATTTCTTTATCTCTGATTTTTGTTTTCTTTGTTAAATTTTATTTACTTTTATTCATTTTATTTTATGGTTTTCATTTATATTTAGTGTTTTTTTATATATTTTCATTTTTGTTTATTTGTATTTACTTTGATACTATGCATTTCTCTCTGTTCTTTGTTTTTATGTTTTTTTAAGATTTATTCACCTTTATTTACATTTATTTTATTTAGTATTCATAATGTTTTTTATCTATTTTACATATTTTAATGTTTATGTTTTTATTTAATTTTCCGTTCACTTTTTGAAATTTTTCTTGCTTTATATTTGTTTTAATTTTCATCTTTTTTCATTTCTTATGTTTTGTTACCATTCTTATTTTCTTTTTCTGCTTAAATATTGTTATTGTTTTCTTAATTTACTTTTGTCAGAATTTTCTTCATTGTATTAAATGTTATTCTTCATTTGAATTGAAAATATAAATTACAATGCAAATATAAAACAGTAATGGTAAATAATGAATAATTAAAATAAAAACTAAGATATAAGAATATATCAGTAAACGTTAAACTAAAACCAGTCATCAAAATGAGGTGAAAATTTCCCTCAAATGTTGTGTTAAAATTTTAATTTTTTTTTTAACCTTTTAAATGTTACATTCTTTTCCATATTTTTAGGTGATATCTGAAATTGATTTTTTATTTAATTATTGATTGTTTTTTAATGGAGTTTTATTTTGGAAAATGTACATGATCATTTAGCCTAAAATTTCTATTTTTTTTTTTTTTTTGCATATTTTACGTACTGAAATCTTGAAACACAGTTTTGTGGTGGTAACCAAATCAAAATTTAATTAAGAAAAATTTTTTATATTTTTTATTTATTTTTATATATTTGAATTAATTTTTATTATTTTTATCTTTTTATGTATTTTAATTATTATTTTTTTTATTTTCATTATTTAATTATGTTAATCTTTTAAATTCTTACATTCAAATTTTATTTTTTTTGTTTTGGCTTTTCTTATTATTTACCTTTCATTTATTTTTTGCTTTGTATTTATTTTGAGGTATTTTTATTTTTATTTCATTCATATTTTTCATTCTTTTCTATTTATCATTAATTTTTATTTATCATTATTTTTGCATTTTTATTTCTATTTATTTACTTATTTGTATTTCATTTATTTCCAAATTTTCCATTGATTTTAATTTATTCCTATTTATTTATATTTAATCTTTTCTTTTTATTTGATTTATCTTTATTTTCACATATTTTTGTATTCTGTTTTTATTTATTTCTCTTTAATTTTATTTTATTAATCTTTATTTATATTCATTTTTTTATTTCTAAGTTTTTACTTTAATTTATTTATGCATATGCATTTTTGCTTCAATTTATTTTTATTTATCTTTAATTACTTTTGGGGGGTATTTTTGTACATTGTTCTTTATTTTTATGTTTTAATTTTCATTTATTTATTTTTGTTTTATACCTTTTAATTCATTTTCATTTATTTTTATTCCTTATTTCCATTTCTTTTTATTTACTGATTTATGTTCAATTTTAATTTGCTTATTCATCATAATTGTATACATTTTAATTTATAAATTTATTTATATTTTTCATTCATCTTCATTTGCTTTCCTTTACCCTTTTTCATTTATATATTTATTTTTGTTTTAATTGTTTTCAGATTTTTTACCCAGTTTTTAATTATTTCTTCATTTATTTTTATTTATGTTAAATTGTTTTTATTTATTTGTATTTCTTTTTATAGATCATAATTTATTATTTTTTTCTTATTTTTAAATTTTTTTTGTTTATATTTATTTGTTTCTATTATGTTTATTTCTAATTATTACTTATTATTTGATGCATTTACTTTTATTTATTATTTTTTTATTTTTTATTTTATTTACTGTTAATTTTTTTATATTTATTAATTTTTTCTATGTTTTTGTTTTTATTTATTTTTATTTTATTTTATATTATTTATTCTTTTGATATATTTTTGTT
>NC_089749.1:62467839-62510339 GCF_040412425.1 Macrobrachium rosenbergii | reverse complement strand
AACAAGGAAGGTGACTGACCATCATAAAATGCTATTAAAAAATATACAACTCAGTGATTTCTAACAATTTTTATAAGGTGAGCATTTAAAAAAAATTATATTAAACATACGAGTACATAAAAAATATATATAGGGTAACTAATTTTTTATGAAGTCAGTGATTTTATCTCTTAGGTCATTTTTGAACATTTTACTTATGTAGGGGCTCAAATAATACATGCCAGGGCTAAGATTAATATTCCGACTGGAAGTCAGCTGTATAACAAAAGATTCTAAGAGATTTCGAGAAGAGAAATCGTTTGATCTGCCAATCACTGAACTTTCAGTCCAATTTATCTTGTGAGAGTTTTCACTTAAATGAATGAATATAGCGTTAGATGTTTGTCCAGTTTTGAAGGAATATTTATGCTGTTTAATCCATACATCTAAATACTTGCTGGATTTGTCGATATGAAAAAAGGGGCAGTCCAAACATGGAATTTTATATATTATGTTGTTGTTTTCCTTTGGGGTATTTTTACTAGCATCCCTTTTGGTGGTACTATAGGAAAAAAAGAGGTTGACATTAAAAGATTTTAACAATGATTTTATGTTTTCAAAACCACTAAAATAAGGCAAGCTAAGAATGTTCTTAGGGGTTTCTTTCTCCATAAAACTTTTTGTTGGCTTTATTATAACGAATATCTAGAATATGTGAAGGATAACAAAAATGTCCTTATTTTTCTTATATACTCGATTTCTTGATCCAAATACTGGGGCTGACAATGCGCAATGCTCTTAAAACCTAGAAGAAAAAAATGGATATTTTGATATTAAGGTGATGGCCTGAATAGAAATGAACATAAGTTGTTGGCTGGTTTCCTATAAATCATGAATTTGTATTGAAATGGTTCTCTATGTATTAAAACGTCTAAGAAAGACAGGCAATTGTCTTTTTCTAATTTTAAAGTAAACTTAATGGATGGTACAGTCGCGTTCATTAGTGACGATACTGTGTACTTTGATTATCGTTCACAAGTGAAAAGAATTATTTTGATTTTTTTATAAACTTATTTTGAATTATAAGAGCAACACAGTACATATATTAATACTATACATAATATAAAATAAAATAAAAATCTTCACTACTCAAAAGTTTGCCTTTCTGGATATTATACACGAAATAAAACGAAACATTCTGAAATGTGAACGATAACATCAGGGCTGGCAACCACACGCAATCTCCCGAAACAATAACAGCACGAGAAAATTCGCACCCCTGACTCCGAAAGGTTGGCACGCCTGAAAAGCCGCCAAAGCAATGTGCAACTTGTCACGTGACACAGTGGTGGTGCTCCCTGCTCAGTATTTAGCCTACTTCTCGCTGACCCGACTTCACGTTGTGATGATGGAGCATCTTGGGCGACTTCAAATAAATCCTGGAGCCAAAAGACAAGAAACCTCATTAGCTATACGAGAGTCATAATAGAACTGCATAAAAATAATATCCTCCCCATAGAAATTAATTGCAAATTAAATATCAGTCGGACAACAGTATTCAGGTGGATCAAACGGTTCAACGAAGAAGAGAACCTCCAGAATCAGCCTAGAAAAGGTCGACCCCGATGCACTACTAGAGAGCAGGATGAACAGATCGTTGCTAAAGTTATCTCACAGCCTATAACAACTGCTGCGAAAGTGAATCAGGAATTAGGTCTTCAAATCTCTAATGTTACGGTGAGAAGGAGACTACACAACCAAGAATTCATCACCGCAGACCGGCAATCAAACCCTCCTTGTCTCAAAATCACCAAGAGCAACGAGTAGCTTTCGCTCTTCAGTATCTACCGTTTGAGTCAGGATTCTGGGATAACGTTATATGGTGTGATGAGAAGACTTTTGCTAGCGACGATCATGGTATACTCCACTGCTGGCGACCTAATAAAACAAGGTAAATAAATAATACCAATAGTTTTCATGTGAAGCAGGCCTATGTGTATCATGAACTTTCTTTACTACACTGATTAAATACCTACAAGGTAAGTAATTAATACCAATAGTTTTCATGTAGGCTTAGGCCTATGTGTAACATGAACTTTTACTATATTGATTAAATAACTGCAAGGTAAGTAATTAATACCAATAGTTTTTCATGTGGGCTTAGGCCTATGTGTAACATGAACGTTCCTTACTACACTGATTAAATACCAACAAGCTCCTTAAAATATAACTTTTCTTTTTGCTTTCAAGGATAACATTTCAAGCCTATTGGAATTCTAACGAATTACCTATCGAGTGAGAAAACAATCTCAATATCAATGTAAATTCCTTATTGCTCATTTTTATTAATAGACTACTGGTGATATTCAGCGTTGATATTTTCTTCGTTTACTTGCGATAACATTTTTTTGTGTATCTCAATCTCTAGGTTCAATAAAATATTCAACCGTCGCGGCGAAGTGGAAGAATTTCTGCAGGATTATGGGGATGGATGGCTGCGTGGACCAGGGAACTGATTCCCATCGACGAGCGTTTAACCGGACAGCAATATGTAGAAATTCTGGATGAAGTCCTGATCCCATCAGTGAGGAAACTTCTACTACCGGGTCATTTGCCAGTCTATCTTGTAATGGACAACTCTTCTGTTCATAACTCGAAAGTGGTCAGCGAATGGTTTGCTGAACAGAACAATGTTATACGTATAGACTGGCCAGCTAAATCTCTGACCTCAATCCGATAGAAAATCTTTGGGGACAAATGGTAAGGGAATGGGATACTGGGACAATAAAAACCAAACCTGCACTGATCAAACACTGCCTATCTGTGTGGGGTCATTAAGACCGAAAAGAGGATGAATAATTATTGTCAAAGGTTAGTAGATTCAATGCCAAATAGACTAAGAGCTGTGATTGACAATGATGGAGGTCATACTAAATATTAGACTAATTTTTTGTTATTCATATTTATGTCATAGGTTAATAATGTATTATTTCATCTTTATAAAAAAGGAAATTTATTTACTTTTATACCAAAGGAATATTAATTCATATTATACCAAAGGAATATAAATTTACTATTACTTTTTATTCACTATCATAATGTGTAAGACACAGTAGGAAAATTAAATTATTTGACGAACTGTTGTTAACTGTGAGAAAGAGAGACTATTTTTATGCTTCATATTTCCGTTGTGTTCTTGCGTGATTGCATGAAATATAATTTATATTTAGTTTCTTAGGGCATTTCACGTTTCATAATTCATTAAAATCTTTATGTGAATTATTGTTTCTATTCCTTTTATCCTTTATGATTCAGTTAAATAACAATAGACTTGCATCAATACTTATTATATACAAGGTAAGTAGGCATTAAGCCTACAATGAACAACTTAATACAAACAAATGTCAAGGACCAATAGGCCTAGTAATGTGATTTAATTCAAAATGAGAGCTTGAATAGTGAAACTATACATAATTAATAACAAAAAGCTTTGCTTTTTGTTATTTTGCTTTTTACTTTTAACTTTTTCTCAAGTAAAAACATAGGCCCGAAATCACAAGTAAGCCACTACGATAATTAGAAAGATAACGTGTCCCTTTAAATCAGTGACTCCTCAGCAACTATGCTGCCTGCGGCACCTCCCCATGCCGTAGTTGCCAGATGTTGCTTTCTATGTTGACAATTTGTCCGAAAATCTAGATTGAGAGTATCGTAAGTTTTGAACGTGACTGTACCTGGTTATTCAGATTAGAGAGTAAATCATTTACATCAAAATTCACCATTGAATATAAACTTACAATCACAAATGCACAACCTAGTGAGTGAAATACTATGACTCACAGGTAAAGGTAATTCATGATGGATTAGTTCATTACTAAGATATAGTGTGGTATGACTTGCACTCCCGTAGGATTTCGCTGTCAAAATTGATTTTATTGTATATTCTGGTTCATTTGCGTGTATACTGTGGGAAAGTGGAGGGGGCCAAATTTTTCGACCCCGGATCCCCCCATGGGGGGGCCTTTTTGTCCCAGCGGGTCCCGGTAATCATAATATTTTTAAATCAGCTAATAATTAATCGATTCTGATGAATTTTGGATGTCTTTAGGGGTTTTTGAAGATGCTGAATTAATTTGTGAGACAATTAAGTAGATTGGAAGTAAATATAATTCATTTTCAGCATACGAGTGATCGGAACATGGTACGGAAACGTTACCGTACACGGTACGATCGACGAAGTTTGTCACAATCTTACAAACCTGCTCATGGAACACCTCTTTTTCAGGGTTTTCAGGCATGTACGGAATGCATTTACATTTGATAATGCGCTTAACAATAGGTCCAGTGTTTCTGTGATTTAGTTTGTCTTCTCTTCTGGTCGATACTATCAGCCATAGTGGTGCAATATATAGTATCTTACAGTATGCTGCATTGCAATCATTTGTTCTGGTCAGTTGTGCTTGTCACACGATGCTTTATTATTCTAGCCTGGAGTTGTGTTTATTTTCATGTACGGAAAGCATTTACATTTGATAATATGAGGATTACTTGTTTATCAAACAGATAATTTCTAGCTCAGTATTTGACATAATGTGGTTGAATAGGCTGCATGAATTGTCACATTATAATTTACATAATGTAATCCTGGTAATTAAAAAAAAAAAAAATACTTTTGCTTACGTGTATGGATGGCTTATTTTCTCCAAAACTAAAGATTTGTTAAGAAAAACAAGTGCTTCATTCACTTTGTCATTCTTGAAAACCCTGAAAAATAGGTGTTACATGAGCAGGTTGGTAAGATTGTGACAAACTTCGTCAATCGTACCGTGTTCGGTACCGTTTCCGTACTGTGTCCGGGTCACTCGTACGCTGAAAATGAATGATATTTACTTGCAGTCTACTCAGTTGTGTCACACATTAATTCAACATCTTCAAAGACCCCAAAAGACATCCAAAATTCATCAAAGTCGATTAGTTATTAGCTGATTTGAAAATATTGTGATTATCGGGACCCGCTGGGACAAAAAGGCCCCCCATGGGGGGATCCGGGGTTCGAAAAATTTGGCCCCCCTCCAATTTCCCACGGTATACACCCAAATGAACCAGAATATCCAATAAAATTAATTTTGATCCTTTGTTTGAGCTTTAATGTGGCTATTTATGTTGATGATCATTTAGTGTCTTTTCGCCACCAAAAACCTGCAAATAATTGTAAATATGTACATTTATATGTAATAAATTGGACTTAGGGTATTTTTGGCATTTGTTTTGCACCCTCCTCTGTGGTTTGTCCCCGGTCCCTCCAGTCATTCCAGTCCCATCTCTTTAATTTTGAGTAATGGAACCTGTAGAACCAAAAGTGGTTCATAACAAAGGTAACGAGGGAAATTTTACTGACAACTGACCTATTCTTTTTTATCTTTAAGGATTTTATATCTATTCGATATAAAGAGAGATAAACCATATTCGAGTGCACTTACAACATTTTCACTTATTTGTTTACTTGATAAGCTTATAACAATCATTACGTGCACTATTAGTCCAGTCACTGCTATCAATAAGTTTTTTTTAAGTTTTCTGTCGAGTTTCCTTGTTAGGGCATCTGTAGTCCTATGAAGTTTTCCGCAAATTTCTTGACGCAGCGAGTCCTTCCAATCAGCTGGGACAGAATTCTTGAAAGAAATTCTGGCTTTTTCTAATTCCTTAAATTTTTCCTTCTCTTCTTGCTTTGTGGCTGCTGTGTGGCGTTTTAGCATCATGGCACTGAATTCACTGAATGGGTGATGGTCACATCTTCGTAAACGGCGTGGTAGCAAGGATTTAGGGAGCACTTGTCCCGACAGGCACTTCTTCAGTAATTTGAGTTGAATTCTGGTCGAATGCGCAACCGAAAGAGGCTTGGAGAAGGTACTGGCGACACAACTCAAAAGAGGAAACAGGAAAGCGAAAGTAGACGTGGCCATCATTATATATAACTGAATCACGAAAATATGCAACGTGATGAATTAGAAGTAAAGGCAAAATCCACGAAGGAAAGAAATACAACGGAGTGCTGCAAGGTCTTTCGACGTTAGTCCTTTACTTAGCAGACTGAAGATATATATAAAATAAGTTTTCAAAGAAGGCTCGTATCAATGTTAGCTGGGGATCACAAAGGAAAAAAAATATATACCTGGAATCCAACTCAATCAAAGGATTAGCAGACATACCAAAACAGGTTTAATATTTAAGAGATTTTACAAAGGATTTTAGGCTCAACGGCTCAAAAAGCAAGGCCACGACAATTGAAAGATTATACAAGGAAGGTGACTGACCACCACAAAATGTTATAAAAATATACAACTCACTGAAAAATAATATGTATATGTATGTATGTATATATATATATATATATATATATATATATATATATATATATATATATATATATATATACATATACATATATATATATATATATATATATATATATATATATATATATATATATATATATATATATATATATATATATATATATATATATATATATATATATATATATATATATATATATATATATATATATATATATATATATATATATATGTATATATATATATATATATATATATATATATATATATATATATATATATATATATATATATATATATATATATATATATATATATATATATATATATATATATATATATATATATATATATATATATATATATATATATATATATATATATATATATATATTAAACATACGATAAAAATATATATATATAAGGAAACTAATTTTTAATTAAGTCCGTGATTTTATCTTTTAGGTAATTTTTGAACATTTCACTTATGCAAGGGTCTAAATAATGCATACCAGAGTTAAGATTAATATTCCTGTTTTGGTATGTCTGCTAATCCTTTAATTGTGTAGGATTCCAGGTACGTATTTTTTCCTTTGTAATCCCCACCTGTCATTTATACGAGCCTTCTTTGAAAACTTAATTTTACATTTCTTCAGTCTGCTAAGTAAAGGACTAATGTCAGAAAGGCCTTGCAGCACTCAGTTGTTTCTCTTTCCTTTGCCTATATATATATATATATATATATATATATATATATATATATATATATATATATATATATATATATATATATATATATATATATATATATATATATATATATATATATATATATATATATATATATATATATATATATATATATATATATATATATATATATATATATATATATATATATATATATATATATATATATATATATATATATATATATATATATATATAAATTTCTGACTCACATCAGGATCAACCCAGGTCTTTCAATTGAAAAGGCAAGGGCGCTGCCCACTAGGCCATACAAGTCTAAAAGAAGCTGGAACCTGAGAACAACTGCACCCAAGGAATTACCTGGGGAAGCTAACTACTTGCATACCGCGAGTTTTCTCCAACTTCCCTACTCAGCAATGACCCAGTTGACAGCATTTCACTCTAATTGTTCCTTCTGAGTGCATAAGATAGAACTAATCAACACACAATCACGTGTGGAGCAGAAACAAATTTCTGACTCACATCAGGATCGAACCCAGGTCTTTCAATTGAAAGGCAAAGGCGTTGCCAACTAGGCCATACAAGTCTAAAAGAAGTTGGAACCTGAGAACAAATGCACCCAAGGAATTACCTGGGCAAGCTAACTTGCGTGTTGGTTATTTCTATCTTAGTCACTCAGAAGGGAGAATTCGAATGAAATGCTGTCAATTGGGTCATTGCTGAGTCGTGAAGTTGGGGAAAACTTGCTGGTATGCAGGCAGTTAGCTTGCCAGGTAATTCCTTGGGTGCAGTTGCTCTCAGATTCCAACTTCTTTTAGACTTGTATGGCCTAATGGGCAGCGCCCTTGCCTATCAATTGAAAGACCTGGGTTCGATCATGATGAGAGTCAGAAATTAATTTCTGTTCCACACGTGATTGTGTGTTGATTATATATCTATCTATCTTTATATATATATATATATATATATATATATATATATATATATATATATATATATATATACATATATACTGTATATATATATATATATATATATATATATATATATATATATATATATATATATATATATACAGTATATATGTATATATATATATATATATATATATATATATATATATATATATATATATATATATATATATATATATATACTGTATATATATATATATATATATATATATATATATATATATATATATATATATATATATATATATATATATATATATATATATATATATATATATATATATATATATATATACATATATATATATATATATATATATATATATATATATATATATATATATATATATATATATATATATATATATATATATATATATATATATATATATATATATATATATATATATATATATATATATATATATATATATATATATATATATATATATATATATATATATATATATATATATATATATATATATATATATATATATATATATATACATATATATATATATATATATATATATATATATATATATATATATATATATATATATACATATATATATATATATATATATATATATATATATATATATATATATATATATATATATATATATATATATATATATATATATATATATATATATATATATATATATATATATATATATATATATATATATATATATATATATATATATATATATATATATATATATATATATATATATATATATATATATATATATATATATATATATATATATATATAACCAGGAATTGTCATAGAATTTTATTCAGTTATTGTTACATGTTTTACAGTCTTATCACCTTCAAAGTATTCTCCATTTGAAGCAATGCACTTATCAGACGTGTTTTCCACTGTTGAAAGCAATTCTGGAACTCTTGTGATGACTCCGTCGTTTTCTTCTGAACCTCTTCAACGTCTGCAAAACGGTTTCCTTTGAGGCTTTCTTCATTCATCACAGGGGCAAGATCAGGTGAATAGGGAGGGTGGGTAAGTGGTCATGCCATTCTTGGTCAGAAACTGTCTCACTCAAGGCAGTGTGCGCTGGTGCATTAATGATGAAGCCACCACCTCCACTTTGCCACAGGTCGGGGCAAAGTGGATGTGGCTTCATCATATACCAGCTGCACTATGATGGCATGACCCATTTGTACCCTATATATATGGAGGGTGGTGGCTTCATCACGACAATGCACCAGCGCACACTGCCTTGAGTGTGGATTTCTGACCAAGAATGGCATGACCACACTACCCACCCTCCTATTCACCCGATCTTGCTCCCTGTGACTTCTTTTTGTTCCCCGAATGAAGAAAGCCCTCAAAGGAAACCGTTTTTTGCGGACGTATATATATATAGAATTGCTTTCAACAGTGGAAAACTACGTCTATATATATGGATACTATGATATATAATAACTGAATAAAATTCTATGACACAATTCCGTTATATACTATATATATATATATATATATATATATATATATATATATATATATATATATATATATATATATATATATATATATATATATATATATATACTGTATATATATAAATATATATATATATATATATATATATATATATATATATATATATATATATATATATATATATATATATATATATATATATATATATATATATATATATATATATATATATATATATATATATATATATATATATATGGATATATATATATATATATATATATATATATATATATATATATATATATATATATATATATATATATATATATATATATATATATATATATATATATATATATATATATATATATATATATATATATATATATATATATATATATATATATATATATATATATATATATATATATATATATATATATATATATATATATATATATATATATATATATATATATATATATATATATATATATATATATATATATATATATATATATATATATATATATATATATATATATATATATATATATATATATATATATATATATATACACAACATTCAAACAAGAACCAGGGAACATTAGATTGGTTGAGGGATAATAAATGCAACATTAGGTATAAAGGTACCTAGGCATAAAATGTCCAAGGAGGGAGACGAGGGCAGTGGATTACTTATTTCCTTGGGAATAATTCTGATAAAGTACATTTTAATCAAAAAATAAAACAAATCGTGCAAGGCAAAAGAACCTTCGCAAGCCAGCATAGGGCAGCACATTCACTACCACAACAAAGACTCAGCGCGGGCCAAACACTGCTGGAATCATGACTACAAGAACAGTTTGGAAAAAAAAAAAAACAGATTTTGAAAGGCAACAATAAAAATAAAACATCGAGGGCGATCGTAGAGAATGGATGAAGGGCAACTAGGGTAACAATTTCGATGATGGAGGGCAACTAGGGTAACAATTTCGATGATGGAGGGCAACTAGGGTAACAATTTCGATGATGGAGGGCAACTAGGGTAACAATTTCGATGATGGAGGGCAACTAGGGTAACAATTTCGATGATGGAGGGCAACTGGATGAAGGGCAACTAGGTAACAATTTCGATGATGGAGGCAACTAGGGTAACAATTTCGATGATGGAGGGCAACGTAGGTAACAATTTCGATGATGGAGGGCAACTAGGTAACAATTTCGATGATGGAGGGCAACTAGGTAACAATTTCGATGATGGAGGGTAAATAATTTCGATGATGGAGGGCAACTAGGGTAACAATTTCGATGATGGAGGCAACTAGGTAATAATTTCGATGATGGAGGGCAACTAGGTAACAATTTCGATGATGGAGGGCAACTAGGTAATAATTTCGATGATGGAGGGCAACTAAATTTCGATGATGGTGGAGGGCAGCTAGGTAACAATTTCGATGATGGAGGCAACTAGGAGGTAACAATTTTCGATGATGGAGGTAACTAGGTAACTTTCGATGATGGAGGCAACGTAAACAATTTCGATGATGGAGGCAACTAACAACAATTTAGATGATGGAGAACCTTTCGATGATGGAGGCAACTAGGTAATAATTTCGATGATGGAGGGCATGATGGAGGCTAGGGTAACAATTTCGATGATGGAAACTAAACAATTTCGATGATGGGGGCAACGGTAACGTAATTTCGGTAATAATTTCGATGATGGAACTAGGTAACAATTTCGATGATGGAGGCAACTAGGGTAACAATTTCGATGATGGAGGCAACTAGGGATAACAATTTCGATGATGGAGGGCAACTAGGTAACAATTTCGATGATGGAGGGCAACTAGGGTAACAATTTCGATGATGGAGGCAACTAAACAATTTCGATGATGGAGGGCAACTAGGGTAACAATTTCGATGATGGAGGGCAACTAGGGTAACAATTTCGATGATGAAGGGCAACGTAGGCAATAATTTCGATGATGGAGGGCAACTAGGGTAACAATTTCGATGATGGAGGGTAACTAGGGGCAACTAGGGTAACAATTTCGATGGAGGGCAACGTAGGTAACAATTTCGATGATGGAGGCAACTAAACAATTTCGATGATGGAGGCAACTAGGGTAACAATTTCGATGATGGAGGGCAACTAGGGTAACAATTTCGATGATGGAGGGCAACTAGGGTAACAATTTCGATGATGGAGGGCAACTAGGGTAACAATTTCGATGATGGGGCAGGGCAACACTTTCGATGATGGAGGCAACTAGGGTAACAATTTCGATGATGGAGGGCAACTTAACAATTTTGATGATGGAGGGGCAACTAGGTAACAATTTCGATGATGGAGGGCAACTATGGAGGGTAACTAGGTAACAATTTCGATGATGGAGGCAACTTCGGTAACAATTTCAATGATGGAGGGCAACTGTAGGTAATAATTTCGATGATGATGATGAGGTAACTTTCGATGATGGAGGGCAACTAGGGTAACAATTTCGATGATGGAGGCAACTAGGTAACAATTTCGATGATGGAGCGTAGGCTAGGGTAACAATTTCGATGATGGAGGGCAACTAGGGTAACAATTTCGATGATGGATGGTAACTAGGGTAACAATTTCGATGATGGAGGAACGAACGATGATGGAGGCAACTACGGTAACAATTTCGATGATGGAGGCAGCTAGGTAATAATTCGTAACAATTTCGATGATGGAGAACGCGTGATGGAGGGCAACTAGGGTAACAATTTCGATGATGAAGGGCAACGTAGGTAATAATTTCGATGATGGAGGGCAATTAGGGTAACAATTTCGATGATGGAGGGCAACTAGGGTAACAATTTCGATGATGGAGGGCAACTAGGGTAACAATTTCGATGATGGAGGGCAACGTAGGTAATAATTTCGATGATGGAGGGCAACTAGGGTAACAATTTCGATGATGGAGGGCAACTAGGGTAACAATTTCGATGATGGAGGGCAACTAGGGTAACAATTTCGATGATGGAGACAATTTCGCAGCGTAGGTAATAATTTCGATGATGGAGGGCAACTAGGGTAACAATTTCGATGATGGAGGGAGGCAACTAGGGTAACAATTTCGATGATGGAGGGCAACTAGGAGTAACAATTTCGATGATGGAGGCAACAATTTCGATGATGGACATGATGGAGGGCAACTAGGGTAACAATTTCGATGATGGAGCAACTAGGGTAACAATTTCGATGATGGAGGGCAACGTAGGTAATAATTTCGATGATGGAGGGCAACTAGGGTAACAATTTCGATGATGGAGGGCAACGTAGGTAATAATTTCGATGATGGAGGGCAACTAGGGTAACAATTTCGACGATGGAGGGCAGCGTAGGTAATAATTTCGATGATGGAGGCAACTAGGGTAACAATTTCGATGATGAAGGACTAGCGTAGGTAATAATTTCGATGATGGAGGCAACTAAATTAACAATTTCGATGATGGAGGCAACTAGGGTAACAATTTCGATGATGGAGGGCAACTAGGAGTAACAATTTCGATGATGGAGGCAACTATGGTAGAATTTCGATGATGGAGGTAACTAGGGTAACAATTTCGATGATGGAGGCAACTAGGGTAACAATTTCGATGATGGAGGCAGCTAGGAGGTAACAATTTCGATGATGGAGGCAACTAAGTGGCAATTTCGATGATGGAGGGCAACTAGGGTAACAATTTCGATGATGGAGGTAACTAGGGTAACAATTTCGATGATGGAGGGCAACTAGGGTAACAATTTCAATGATGGAGGCACCTAGAGGTAACAATTTCGATGATGGAGGGTAACTAGGGTAACAATTTCGATGATGGAGGCAACTAGGGTAACAATTTCGATGATGGGGGCAACTGGGGTAACAATTTCGATGATGGAGGGCAATAGGGTAAATTTCGATGATGGAGGCAACTAGGGTAACAATTTCGATGATGAAACTAGGGTAGCAATTTCGATGATGGCAATAATTTCGATGGAGGCCACTATGGAGGGCCACTACAATTTCGATGATGGAGGGCAGCTAGGGTAACAATTTCGATGATGGAGAACAGCGTAGGTAATAATTTCGATGATGGGAGGGCAACTAGGGTAACAATTTCGATGATGGAGGGCAACGTAGGTAATAATTTCGATGATGGAGGGCAACTACGGTAACAATTTCGATGATGGAGGGCAACATAGGTAATAATTTCGATGATGGAGGGCAACTAGGGTAACAATTTCGATGATGAAGGGCAACGTAGGTAATAATTTCGATGATGGAGGGCAACTAGGGTAACAATTTCGATGATGGAGGGCAACTAGGGTAACAATTTCGATGATGGAGGGCAACTAGGGTAACAATTTCGATGATGGAGGGCAACTAGGGTAACAATTTCGATGATGGAGGGTAACTGGGTAACAATTTCGATGATGGAGGGCAACTAGGGTAACAATTTCGATGATGGAGGCAACTAGGGTAACAATTTCGATGATGGAGGGTAACTAGGGGTAACAATTTCGATGATGGAGGACAACTAGGTAACAATTTCGATGATGGAGGGCAACTAGGGTAACAATTTCGATGATGGAGGGCAACTTGGGTAACAATTTCGATGATGGAGGGTAACTAGGGTAACAATTTCGATGATGGAGGGCAACTTAGGTAATAATTTCGATGATGGAGGGCAACTAGGGTAACAATTTCGATGATGGAGGGCAACTAGGGTAACAATTTCGATGATGGAGGGCAACTAGGGTAACAATTTCGATGATGGAGGGTAACTAGGTAACAATTTCGATGATGGAGGCAACTAGGGTAACAATTTCTGATGATGGAGGGCAACTAGGGTAACAATTTCGATGATGGAGGGCAACGTAGGTAACAATTTCGATGATGGAGGGCAACTAGGGTAACAATTTCGATGATGGAGGGCAACTAGGGTAACAATTTCTCGATGATGGAGGGTAACTAGGGTAACAATTTCGATGATGGAGGCAACTAGGGTAACAATTTCGATGATGGAGGGCAACTAGGTAACAATTTCGATGATGGAGGCAACTAGGGTAACAATTTCGATGATGGAGGGCAACTAGGTAACAATTTCGATGATGGAGGTAACTAAAAGGTAACAATTTCGATGATGGAGGGCAACTAGGGTAACAATTTCGATGATGGAGGCAACTAGGGTA
Organism: Macrobrachium rosenbergii; assembly: GCF_040412425.1. Taxonomy (NCBI): domain Eukaryota; kingdom Metazoa; phylum Arthropoda; class Malacostraca; order Decapoda; family Palaemonidae; genus Macrobrachium; species Macrobrachium rosenbergii. Next base: position 62,495,627 of record NC_089749.1, on the reverse strand, counting down.
ACAATTTCGATGATGGAGGGCAACTAGGGTAACAATTTCGATGATGGAGGGCAACTAGGGTAACAATTTCGATGATGGAGGGCAACTAGGGTAACAATTTCGATGATGGAGGGCAACTAGGGTAACAATTTCGATGATGGAGGGTAACTAGGGTAACAATTTCGATGATGGAGGGCAACTAGGGTAACAATTTCGATGATGGAGGGCAACTAGGGTAACAATTTCGATGATGGAGGGCAACTAGGGTAACAATTTCGATGGTGGAGGGCAACTAGGGTAACAATTTCGATGATGGAGGGTAACTAGGGTAACAAATTCGATGATGGAGGGCAACATAGGTAATAATTTGAAGATAAAATAATACAACCTGGAATAAGACAATTTTTTGGATCGTCGCTACCAACATAACAGCGAAACAGAGTGCCCTAAAAAGGAGATAGGACAGCAAGCACCAATATGCTACCACAAATTTCAAAAACGAATACATCAGTCACAGCAACATTATCGAGAAAATTATTAAGAAGGAGTTAAACTATTAGCTCTGTACGCCAACATAAACACACGGGTATATTGCAAGCCCAACCTATTGTCATTCCTTATAATGAAAAACATCACCTGTGGAGCTCCCCCGAAGGAATGAATATCAATGTGATTTATGAATTCATTTGCCCCCCGGAGGAGGTATGAAGACCTTCCAGTGAGAGCGAAATCGGTAGAACATCGACTGCACTTAGACAGCGGTTAATGGCTCATAGAAACACGGAAGTCATTTCCCAGTATAACACAGATCAAAACGACAAGAAACCAATATTACGAAAACTAAAAGACAACGCCAGAATAAAATACAAATGCAACATATATCAGGACCTAACAATAACAGAAGCTGCGTGTATAACAACAAGCAAAGCAGACGCTGAAAGCACAGATAAAAGGAGATAAGACACTGCCCCACAACTTCCCCAGGGAAAGGAGACAAGGTCAAGGTCACTGCCAAGACAAACCCCGCTAAAATGCTACAGAAGAAACCAGTAATTTCATTAGCAACAGAAGAATAAGAAATAGAATGTAAAATCAATAATGCAATAACGAAGTTACTCTATGCATTAACAAACTATGTAAATGTGATGTAAATAATAAAACACCCCCTATATAACTAAGCATTGGAAATATAAATAATAACCCTAAACACTCCCTCACACCTACATTCCCCCCGTCTTGGAGTTATAAATGGAATACTGTATGTTACTGTATTTTAGTTCTTTCTTGACAAAGGCTGGACACAGGCGAAACGGACCATAGCAAGTGGAATAAATGGGAACCACACCTTACTATGTTTCCTTATCTAGAATTTTGAAGACACACTGAAAGTAGAAGTGAGAAAATATGAAAAAGTCAGTATCAAAGAAGTCAGTGCCTCAAAGGCGATCACCTACAACAAATATATGTATATATATATATATATATATATATATATATATATATATATATATATATATATATATATATATATATATATATATATATATATATATATATATATATATATATATATATATATATATATATATATATATATATATATATATATATATATATATATATATATATATATATATATATATATATATATATATATATATATATATATATATATATATATATATATATATATATATATATATATATATATATATATATATATATATATATATATATATATATATATATATATATATATATATATAAATATCTTTTCCTGTAATACTACAGTGTAATATGAAAATAGGCCCATAAAACACTATTTAAACATTGAAACCATATATTTCAGGCACTTGTTTCTGTGCCCTGTTCACTGGTAGAATATGGACAGGTGGAAAGTTACAATGGTATATATACAAAAACATGAAGGTGTGGCCTTAGGCCTCCGATGTTAAGGAGGTGGCGTTTCTTAGAAGGAGGAGATTGACCAAATTCCTAGTGGTTTGGCCTCATTAGCTCCCCCGTTTGGCGATGGATCTGGCGGTCGCGTTTCTTAGGTCATCTTCTTCAAAAAGGGTGCGAGGATTAAGGTGTCAATGGCGTCCGATTTCCAATGTCCTCCTGACAGGTTCATATTGTTGGTTTGATTGATGATAGCAGATTCCAGCATCTTTCTTTTGTACGGACAGCTACTCTTGAAAACCAACTCCACCCCCTCAGTTAATGACATGCCCTGTATTTCTAATATGTAGGAAAATTCCCGAACTCTCGAAGCGTAACGTACTGATCTTTTGTGCTCTGTTATTCTTTGCGAGCGATCTACCTGTCTCGCCTACATAAATGTCATGACAATTACTACACGGTATCTTGTAAACTCCGGCTTCTTCCCTTTTGTTATTTAAGTATACGTTAACGAGCGAACTCCCGATGGATTTGGGATAATGGAAAATGAAAGGATTATCAGAACTGAGTTGCTCGGTGGCCTTTTGGATGTTTTCATCGTATGGAATTTTATTTTGTTGCTAAATCTATTTGTCTGTTGTTGGGACCTCTGTAGTATATTTTATTTGCTTTAGAATGCCCTCTCGATAAAGGGTGGATAACAGTTCCGTTAGGTGTTGTGGATCATAAGAAATTCTTGATCCAGGTACTCATTTACATATCCTAAGTCCTCTGAGGAATAGGTTGCACCCTACCATGATTTTAAGCTACCACGACGTCTCCGTAAAAATCATGGTAGGGTGCAACCTATTCCTCAGAGGACTTAGGATATGTTCAAATGAGTACCTGGATCAAGAATTTAACACTATCCGCCAACACCTAACGCAACTGCTCTATCCACCACACATTATCGAGAGGGCTATTAATAAAGCAAATAAAATATACTACAGAGGTCCCACCACAACAGACAAATAGATTTCAACAACAAAATAAAGCTTCCATACGATGAAAACATCCAAAAGGCCACCGAGCAACTCAGTTCTGATAATCCTTTCATTTTCCATTATCCCAAATCCATCGGGAGTTCGCTCGTTAACGTATACTTAAATAACAAAAGGAAGAAGCTGAGTTTACAAGATACCGTGTAGTAATTGTCATGACATTTATGTAGGCGAGACAGTAGATCGCTCTCGCAAAGAATAACAGAGCACAAAAGATCAGTACGTTATGCTGGAGAGTTCAGGGAATTTTCTACATATTAGAAATACAGGGCAGGTCATTAACTGAGGCGGAGTTGGTTTTCAGAGTAGCTGTCCGTACAAAAGAAAGATGCTGGAATCTGCTATCATCAATCAAACCAACAATATGAACCTGTCAGGAGGACATTGGAAATCGGACGCCATTGACACCTTAATCCTCGCACCCCTTTTGAAGAAGATGACCCAAGAAACGCGACCGCCAAAGATCCATCGCCAAACGGGAGCTAATGAGGCCAAAAACCACTAGGGAATTTGGTCAATCTCTCCTTCTTAAGAAACGCCACCTCCTTAACATCGGAGGCCCAGCCACACCTTCATGTTTTTGTATATATACCATTGTAACTTTCCACCTGTCCATATTCTACCCAGTGAACAGCACAGAAACACGTGCCTGAAAATATATGGTTTCAACGTTTAAATAGTGTTTATGGCCTCTTATTTTCATATATATATATATATATATATAGGTATATATATATATATATATATATATATATATATATATATATATATATATATATATATATATAGAGGGGAGAGAGAGAAAGGAGCCTGGCGACTGCTTGATTTCATTCTTCTCATCATCCTCTCCTCCATCTGAAAAAAACTAACGGGTCAGTTGCCGGGATACATCTCCAACTACTCCTATTGAAAGCATTTTCCTCTGCTAAACCCTTTTCTTCCTATTCTCCATCCTTTTATCACTCTATCTAATCCTTTGCCCTCCTCTCGACCTTCTGCCACCAACAGGTTCCACTTAAGGCCTCTTCAGCCCTTGCTCTTCACTTATCCTTATAACTTCCACAAACAATATCAACCCCATCATGCCAGTAATCCCCTTACCACTCCAGCACCTCTCTATTTCTTCATTTCCAGCCCATATATATATATATATATATATATATATATATATATATATATATATATATATATATATATATATATATATATATATATACATACATACATACATACATACATACATATATATATATATATATATATATATATATATATATATATATATATATATATATATATATATATATATATATATATATATATATAAATATATATATATATATATATATCTATATATATATATATATATATATATATATATATATATATATATATATATATATATATATATATATATATATATATATATATATATATATATATATATATATATATTTATATATATATATATATATATATATATATATAAATATATATATATATATATATACATATATATATATATATATACATATATATATATATATATATATATATATATATATATATATATATATATATATATATATATATATATATATATATATATATATATATACATATACATACATATAGGGCCAGGCTGAGGCTCAGTATACATCACGAAAAGGAAGCAGTAGGGAAAGGCATCCCTATCATCTACAGTTTATTTCCAATGCCGACGTTTCACGACGAATTCAAGTCGCATTTTCAAGGCTATAAAATATAATATAATTTGCGAACATCAATAACAAATTAATGCAATGGCAACAGCTCTTTATGTAGTAAAATATTTAAAACAAAACACCTCATTCTAAGACAAGTCAATAATAAGTAAAAGGAGTTCACTAAAATCTTAAAACAACCTAACTATATGAAAGAAAGAGCAAGACTAACATATAAATAAATAAAAACAGAGTGAGGAAAACAGTTGCCCAAACTAGGCTATAAACAATTTCACTGAGGACGATTGAGTATTTAACGACGGTACCATCTTCTTGATAATTATGGATTCTAGGATGGTTAAGTCGTTGTTGTTCTGCACTTGGCCTAAGATGGAAAAATCCTTGCTGTCAATATGAGTTTTACATAATTTTGAATGATTTCGAATATTTGATTGCTCAGGATTAGATAACCTGCTACCTGTTCTATGACTTATGCCCCTGTGGGAATCTATGCGGACCTTCAACAGCCTCCTCGTGCATCCCACGTATATCCCGTGATCACATCCCGGGCAAGTATACTTGTAAACAACGCTGGACGAAAGCAGAGGACTGAGCCGGTCTTTGACTCTGAACAGAGACCCTATTCTTAAGGGATTTTTCTGGATGATTTTCAGATTTAAAGCTAGAAAACTCTTTTGAATAATGGCTGTACATTTTCTCCTAAAAGTATCATCATGCACGAAAGGGAAACTTGCATACATCCTCAGTTTCGGCACAGTCGATTCAGGTGTTGCCTGAGTCATTTTCTGCAGTAGCAGTTTATTTAGGGATCTGAAAAAAAAGCCGTGAAGGAAAACAATTAATGTTGAAATATTTCATTAAAAAGGATATCTCATCGTGGAAACTCATCCAATTTGACGAGTGGGTATAAGCCCTATGGAGGAGGGTTAAAATACAGTTCGGTTTAAAATTAAAGAAACACGAGCTTGAAAATGCGACTTGGAATTCGTCGCGAAACGTCGGCATTGGAAATAAACTGTAGATGATGAGGATGCCTTTTCCCTACTGCTTCCTTCGTGATGTATGTGTATATATATATATATATATATATATATATATATATATATATATATATATATATATATATATATATATATATATATATATATATATATATATATATATATATAAACAAAGCAGGTGTATAAATATCTCTCTTTTCTCTCTGTCTCTGTCTGTCTCTCAGTATATATATATATATATATATATATATATATATATATATATATATATATATATATATATATATATATATATATATATATATATATATATATATATATATATATATATATATATATATATATATATATACTTGTTATATATACTTTGCTAACCCCTGCATATGACAACGCTTCAATCAGTAAGTAAACAGAGCAGATGATAATAGCTTCAGCTCTTGAGATATGAGTTAGTTTATGCATCCCATTTCTGAAATAACAAGTGTAAACGAGAACAAAGTAAAGTTAAAGAATTTGGACAGCTAGGTATTATGAAACCAAATGGAACATGCGGAAAGTAATGGGCAGGAGGCTATAAGCTACAGTGCGCCGTCCAAAGTAGAGTCTTCACATAAAATTCTCGTTTTTCAATAGATTTTTTTAAAGACAAAATTATTATAACATATTCACTGCTTTAATTACTACTGTAATGCAAATAAACTTATGATAATTTACGATCACCGTTAGTGATGACTGAATTTCGTTTGATAGTTAGAATTACGTTAATTTCAAGTAAAATTTGCTGAATTAAGAAAAAATAATGAGCCTTTGTGCCGCCACGTGTTAACCCTGTTCCCATCAAGAGGATCCACTCTGTGCCTGCGATATCAACAGGTAAAGGGGGATCTGCACATCAGTGTCGGCGCAGCACGTGTTGCTTTTGTTTATTCAAACACATCTATTCTGTCTTCAATTTACGTAATTTCACTCTGAAAACAAATCGTGCGTATTTTTCTTGAGCATGTGCCACGAGGTGTTTCGAAGTGAAACCTAATTCTCGAAAATGAGTAAGGAATAATAAAGTATAAAATTAATTGCTGGCAACTGTATCAAATCTCGGGGGAAAGACTGCCAAGTATTCAGACCACTGAACCAGTGTGTGATGCAAGGTTGAAGTGAAAGGTGGCTCAACAAACGCTGCCCCGAGCAATCGCGTTCCTCTCTTTCCCTCTCTTTCTCTCGCTCTCTCTCGCTGCTGGTATTGCTCAAGTTTGTAGTTTGGATATCTAAAGTTATGTAAAATCAATTTTGGCATTCATTAGTTCATTAAATTTTACTGTAATATATATTGATACTTTTGAACTGAGGCAAACACTATTGTTATAATACTTTTTTAATATTAGTAAATTATACAACTTTTGTTAAACGATTCTTCAGTATATTAAAAGCCACATTAGCATGCATTAATGAATTTGTTGGAAATGATTAATGAATTGCAAAAAAAAAGAAACTTAAAGAATACAGTTTCAGATCTTCACTGTATCTTGATCAGCCCAGCAACAGCGGTATTACCTGTAAATCCCGCATCACCATACAAATGAGAAACAAAAAGTGAAAGGAAATATTCTTAAGAAAATGTGAACTTGGAAAGTTTCGGCTGTTCAGTTCAATGGTGAGAAGGGAGACACTTGACGATCTAAATTCAAAAAAAGATTTTCTCGCCTAATTGCTAGAACGAATGACCTGCAGCCTGTTGACACAAACAAGGTAAGAGTTTTTTTACTTAAACAAAATACCTGGTTACGTCTTGACGACTACGAAACAAACAAGGAAAATTAATTTTTTTTCAGATTAAATGATTCTATCTCTCTCTCTCTCTCTCTCTCTCTCTCTCTCTCTGTCTCTCTCTCTCTCTCTCTCTCTCTCTCTCGGAAAATTGTTCACTGTTTGATCTAATATAAGTAGCCTAATTTGGTTACACTTTAAAAGCACTGCATTGCATTAGAAACTAATATCTAGACAACGCAAATGAAGTCATCAAGCCCTGTCACCAATTTACGGACGCAAATTTTATCAAACTTCGTTACAGATTTTATGAAAAAAGCTGTCATTTTATTAAAACAGTGTGACCCGGTTTCTTTACAGACAGGCATCGACTTCATCAAAGGCACCTACATCTTCAAAAGATAACGATAAGCTTACTCAAACGCAGTATGATTCCATCAAAGACACTTTTCACATCAAAACTGGAGATCAGTTCTTTTAATGCACTTACTAGTTCTATTCTCACGTAAAAAAAAAGAGTGATTTCATTTAACACAGATTGCAATCTCTTACAAAAAACTCGTAGACTTTATCCAACTTATATATATTTCATTAAATACGGTACAAATAATTACTTTTTTTTTTTTAAGCACAACGTCTTGACTACCAGTTTCTTCAGGCACAGGCAGTTTTTTTTTCTTTTTTTTTTTTAAGATTAGCCACAGATTCCAATTTCGTTATAAGAAGCAGGGCCAGAGTTTGTCATCATATACAGACATCTTTTCGTCACTAGAAAAAGGCAAATACTAGCATCAGGCGCAGACTAATTTCGTTATCCAAGTACACACACCAGTTCCGTGATTACAATATAAATAAATTTCTTTATAAAGGCAGGCACTGAATTTATCACCAACCCATATTACCTTTTCAGGGACAGAAGAGACCTCTCAAAGTCTGGCTCGAGTAAAGAGAATGTACGTACAATCGTACAGAAATAAGCAGACAATTGACACCACTTTCAGTATTGGAAACAGACATATATTGATTTTACTATTAAGTGTAATCAACCCTCTATGGAAACAAAAAAAAATCAGCAAAATTTTTTCCTGAATGGATAGAATTTTTTAAAATATTACACACGTCGTGGAAAAATTAGTCATGCAACAAAATGGCTTAAAAATAACTGAAGACGAAAACCGTTTTAAAATAGAAACAGGGACACCCCGCAACATTTACAATACACAGTTTTTAAATCTAGGGTGTAAGCCTAACCTTGGCAAAATCATTTAGAAATTTTTGCAAGATCTTCGATTTAAATTTCCATTGGAAAACAACGAATAGTTCACGTGTTTCAGAACCAAAAAGGTCTCTCATCAGTACCTAATTCCTCAGTGCTAAGTGCTTCCACATTAATTAATTTAATGTAAAGTGTTCGTATCTATCTATCTATCTATCTGTCTATCTAACTATCTATCCTTCTATTATACATACATACATACACACACACACACACACACACACATATATATATATATATATATATATATAAAAAATATATATATGTATATATATATATATATATATATATATATATATATATATATATATATATATATATATATATATATATATATATATATATATATATATATATATATATATATATATATATATATATATATATATATATATATATATATATATATATATATATATATATATATATATATATATATATATATATATATATATATATATATATATATATATATATATATATATATATATATACAGTATATATATATATATATATATATATATATATAAGATATATATATATATATATATATATATATATATATATATATATATATATATATATATATATATATATATATATATATATATATATATATATATATATATATATATATATATATATATATATATATATATATATATATATATATATATATATATATATATATATATATATATATATTTATATATATATATATATATATATATATATATATATATATATATATAATAGAAGAATCATAAGAAACAGACCCGACAAACATCTCAGGTTGAAGAGGTAAAGGCATATGTCTCTTACAAGAACAAGTTTATTCGGCCAACGTTTCACATCACATGATGCATCCTCAAGGCTGGAAATTACAGACAATAAATACTTAAAATGTCACTTCCACAATGGAAAAAAACTTCTTTAAAAATTTTAAAAATTTACAACTACAAAAAATTAAAACAAGAACTTGAAAGGAACACCTACCAAGGCAAGAGCTAAAAAGTGACTAGAAAGACAGGGAGAAATAAACAAACGAAAAAGAAACCTATAACGAACGTGGAGGTAAACAAACAGGCAGTTATGCTATAAACAGTTGTCTGGACGACGATTGGGTGTTTAGTGTTGGTACATTAGTTTTTATGAAAAGCGACTCCAACACCATCAACTCGTCGTCCTTACGGGCAGATCAATAATTTTAAAATCATTAATATCCAAGCGGGTACCACAAATCTTGGAATGATTCCGAACATTGGATAATTCGGGATTGGACAGTGTGCAGCCCGTCCTGAAGCTGACACCTTGGTGGGGCAGAAACGGACCTTGAGAAGCCTCTAGTACATCCAACGTAGGTTCCCAGACTACATCTGGGACAGGTATATTATAGATAATGTTGGATGTCAAGGAAGGACTCAGTCTGTCCTTCACTCTGAAAAAAGAACGGATATTTAGAGGTTTCGTGGAATCAACTTCAGATTTACAGCTGGCAATTCATGATGGATTAAATTCATACATTTCTTTTTAAAACTTTTGTCATGAAGGAAAGGAACTTAGCATAAATACATAATTTGGGAACGGTATATGTGGGAATAGGTTGTTCCATTTTTGCAGTTAAGAGCTTATTAAGTACTCGATGGAAATAGTGGGATGGAAAACAATTGCTGCGAAAAAATTAGCCAAGAACTCTACTTCTTTATGAAAGGCTGTCAGCTGGAAGTAAGAGAATACGCCCTGTGGAGGAGGGTAGAAAGAGAATTCAACTTAAAATTGAAATTACATGAACTATAAAAATTGGTGCCCAAACCTGTAAAAGTATTTTTTCTGTGAATGCTGGTTTGAAACCCATTATTTTCCCTGGTGACAGCCTTTCATAAAGAAGTAGAGTTCTTGGCTAATTTTTTTCGCTCTTGCCTTGGTAGGTGTTCCTTTCAAGTTCTTGTTTTAATTTTTTTGTAGTTGTAAATTTTTAAAAATTTTTAAAGAAGCTTTTCCCATTGTGGAAGTGACATTTTAAGTATTTATTGTCTGTACTTTCAGCCTTGAGGATGCATCATGTGATGTGAAATATTGGCCGAATAAACTTGTTCTTGTAAGAGACATGTGCCTTTACCTTTCAACCTGAGAATATATATATATATATATATATATATATATATATATATATATATATATATATATATATATATATATATATATATATATATATATATATATATTAGATTGATAGATACATATATATGAACTATTTATATTAAATTCATTAGCATGCGAGCCTTAGCACTGCAGAATTAGGTACTGATGAGAGACCGTTTTGTTTCTAATACAGTTGAACTATTCGTAGCTTTTCAATGGAAATTTAAATCAAAGGTCAAGCATAAATTTCTAGATGATTTTGTTAAGGTTAGGCTTACACCATAGGTTTTAAAAATTGTGCACTGTAAATGTCACGGGGTGTTCCGGTTTCTTATTTTAAAACCGTTTTCATCTTCAGTTTTTTTTTTTTTTATCATTGCGCTGCATGGCTATGTTTTCTACGACGTATGTAATGTTTTAAGGAAGGAAGGCTCTGTAAGAAAAGTCTATCCATTCAGGAAATTTTTTTTTTATTTTTGGTTGCCATAAAAGGTTGATTACGTTTAATAGTAAAAATCAATAAACGCCTCTCTCAATATTGAAAGTGGTGTCCGTTGTCTTTTCATATATATATATATATATATATATATATATATATATATATATATATATATATATATATATATATATATATATATATATATATATATATATATATATATATATATATAAATTTCTGACTCACGTCAGGATCAACCCAGGTCTCTCAGGTGGAAAGCACAGGTTACTAAGAAGCGTTACCCACTGGGCCATACAAGTCTTTCAAAAGTCGGAACCTGAGAGCAATGAAACTGCCAAGGAATTACCTGGGCAAGCTAACTGCTTGCATACCAGCAAGTTTTCCCAACTTCCCGACTCAAAGCAATGACCTCAATGGACAACATTTCATTCGAATTATCCCTTCTGAGTGAATAAGATAGAAATCATCAACACAGTTGATCACGTGTGGAACAGAAATAAATTTCTTTATCTGTCACGTCGGGATCGAACCCAGGTCTCTCAGGTGGAAAGCAGGGCGTTACCCACTGGGCCATACAAGTCTAAAAGAGTCGGAACCTGAGAATACTGCTGCTAAGGATTACCTGGGCAAGCTAACTGCTTGCATACCAGCGAGTTTTCCCAACTTCCCGACTCAGCAATGACCCAATGGACAACATTTCATTCAATTATTTTACTTTCCACCTGAGAGACCTGAAATCGATCCGACGTGAGTCAGAAATTTATTTCTGTTCCACACGTGATTGTGTGTTGATGATTTCTATCTTATTCACTCAGAAGGGATAATTCAGAATGAAATGTTGTCCATTGGGTCATTGCTGAGTCGGAAAGTTGGGAAAACTGCTGGTATGCAAGCAGTTAGCTTGCAAGGTAATTCCTTGGTGCAGTTGCTCTCAGGTTCCGACTTCTTTTAGACTTGTATGGCCCAGTGGGTAACGCCATCCATGCTTTCCACCTGAGAGACCTGGGTTCGATCCGTTCTTCAGTCAGAAATTTATTCTGTTCCACACGTGATTGTGTGTTGATGATTTCTATCTTATTCAATCAGATGGGATAATTCAATGAAATGTTGTCCATTGGGTCATTGCTAAGTCGGGAAGTTTATTAAAACTCGCTGGTATGCAAGCAGTTAGCTTGCCCAGGTAATTCCTTAAGTTTAGTTGCTCTCGGTAGGTTCCGACTTTCTTTAGACTTGTATGGCTTTGAGTGGGTAACGCCCATTGCTTTCCACCTGAAAGACCTGGGTTCGATCCTTCGAGTCAGAAATTTATTTCTGTTCCACACGTGATTGTGTGTTGATGATTTCTATCTTATTCACTCAGAAGGGATAATTCGAATGAAATGTTGTCCATTGGGTCATTGCTGAGTCAGGAAGTTGGGAAAACTGCCTGGTATGCAAGCAGTTAGCTTGCACAGGTAAAGGTAATTCCTTTGGGTGCAGTTGTTTCTCAGGTTCCGACTTCTTTTTAGACTTGTATGGCCCAGTGGGTAACGCCCAGATAATTTCCACCTGAGAGACCTGGGTTTCGATCCCGACGTGAGTCAGAAATTTATTTCTGTTCCACACGTGATTGTGTGTTGATGATTTCTATATATATATATATAAATATATATAAATAAATATATATATATATATATATATATTATATATATATATATATATATATATATATATATATATATATATATATATATATATATATATATATATATATATATATATATATATATATATATATATATATATATAGCAATGATAAATAATATTGCCAAGACTAGGAAGAACAATCTTTATTGTACGAGCTTTCAAGGTATAAAACCTCATCATCAGGCTGAAAAAAGTCGACAAGGATGAGAATCAATAAAATTACAATAAAATGAATTGTCATAATAAATCTTCAACAAAAATACTAACAGAAATATATAAAATGAACAAGTAAATACAAACTAAAAGGAGAGACCTAAAATAACGAAAAATTAAAAACACAAACATAAAAATATGAAAATAAAACTAAGGTGAAATGTAAACAAACTACCACTCACAAAGTAAAATATTTAACGACCCAATTGAGTACCTACTGTGAAATTACACGATAACTAGTTGAATACCTGACGAGTTGTTGTTCAATTCCAGCTTCATCTTTTTAATAGTCAGCGACTCTGAAATTAAAAGGTCAGTCTATTTGAACAAAAGACAGTACTCGAAAATCCAGGTCAGTGAAAGGATGGTCCTGTGTTAAACTGTGTTCTCTAATGGCAGAAAAGGGTGGTTTGGAAAGGGGAAACCTAGTTCTAATAGAAAGACCTCTGTGTTCCAAAATTCTGTGTCTGAGCCAGCGGAACTAGATCCCACGTATCGCAGACCACACTGCGAACAAGTGAACAAGTAAACGACACAGGAATTAAGGTCCACAGGCAGAGTAGGCTTCTCTCTCAAAAGTGATCTTATTGTAAAAAGGATTACAGAAAACAAACCGGAAACTGATTTGAGGAAACAATGCTTAAGTATTTCTTGTAACTTTTTTTCGGACTATATAGCTACTATGACCAAGGTAAGGCAATTTAACGTACTTTACATCTTTACTAGCAGTACTGTACACCGGTCTGGGACAAAACTTTTCATTTAAAAATTTTTCAGAACTTTGTAAAATACAAAAATGGGATATGAGTTTTCAGAAAAATAATTCTGGAGGAAAACCATATCTTGATGAAATAAATTAAAATCACAACAAACATTGTAGGCTCTATTTATCAAAGTGCGTATTGAGTTCATCTTATACAACTTTGGTGAAAAACTGAGGTAATTCAATCCCAAGCCAGTAAAAGTACTCTTCCTATAAACAGAGTGTGTGTGTGTGTGTGTATTAAGAATAATGTCTGTTGTTTCTTAATAATATATGTGAAAACCATTTATCAGTGTTTGGACTTAATAAAATAGACTTGCAAAAATTATTACATTTAGCAACTGCTGATGGCATTTTTACTTTTGATGGTAAATTATATAATCAAATAGATGGAGTAGCTATGGAAATTCCCTTTGACCTGTATATGCGGGTTTGCTTCATGGGTTATTGTGAAAGGATTTGGATGTCTGAATGCCCTAGTGCTTTCAAACCTTTGTATTACCGAAGGTATGTAGATGATACTTTCCTTGTGTTTAAGGAATTATCACATGTTGATTTGTTTTTTGAATATTTTAATTCTCGTCACCTTAACATTTCTTTTACTTGTGAGACGGAACAGGATAATAAGTTGTCATTTTTAGATGTACAGGTATACAGAAATAGTGGCAAATTTGAGACCTCTGTTTATAGGAAAAGTACTTTTACTGGCTTGGGATTGAATTACCTCAGTTTTTCATAAAGTTGTATAAAATGAACTCAATACGCACTTTGATTAATAGAGCCAACAATGTTTGTTGTGATTTTAATTTATTTCATCAAGATATGGTTTTCCTCCAGAATTATTTTTCTGAAAACTCATATCCCGTTTTTGTATTTTACAAAGTTCTGAAAAATTTTTAAATGAAAAGTTTTGTCCCAGACCGGTGTACAGTACTGCTAGTAAAGATGTAAAGTACATTAAATTGCCTTACCTTGGTCATAGTAGCTATATGGTCCGAAAAAAAGTTACAAGAAATACTTAAGCATTGTTTCCCTCAAATCAGTTTCCGGTTTGTTTTCTGTAATCCTTTACAATAAGATCACTTTTGAGAGAGAAGCCTACTCTGCCTGTGGACCTTAATTCCTGTGTCGTTTACTTGTTCACTTGTTCGCAGTGTGGTGGTCTGCGATACGTGGGATCTAGTTCCCGCTGGCTCAGACACAGAATTTTGGAACACAGAGGTCTTTCTATTAGAACTAGGTTTCCCTTTCCAAACCAACCTTTTCTGCCATTAGAGAACACAGTTTAACACAGGACCATCCTTTCACTGACCTGGATTTTCGGGTACTGTCTTTTTGTTCAAATAGACTGGACCTTTTAATTTCAGAGTCGCTGACTATTAAAAAGATGAAGCCGGAATTGAACAACAACTCGTCTGGTATTCAACTAGCTATCGTGTAATTTCATAGTAGGTACTCAATTAGGTTGTTAAATATTTTACTTTGTGAGTGGTAGTTTGTTTACATTTCACTTTAGTTTTATTTTCATATTTTTATGTTTGTGTTTTTAATTTTTTTATTATTTTACGTCTCACCCTTTTAGTTTGTATTTACTTGTTCATTTTATATATTTCATTAGTATTTTTGCTGAAGATTTATTATGATAATTAATTTTATTGTAATTTTACTGATTCTCATCCTTGTCAGTTTTTTCAGCCTGATGATGAGGTTTTATACCTCAAAGCTTGTATAATAAAGAATGTTCTTTCCTGGTCTTGGCAATATTATTTATCATTAAGCTATATATATATATATATTATATATATATATATATATATATATATATATATATATATATATATATATATATATATATATATATATATATATATATTTTCATGATGCTGCCTTGTAATACGTATATCCTCCTATAATTTTTATATATTTAATTTTTCATGTGTTGTGTGTAATGATAATGATTGTTGAAGTGTCATATATAGTTTGGCATCAGATCTCAAAAGAACTAATGATTGAATAATTTAACAGCGTAATTTAGTGTTGATAATAGTTTTAATAGTAACGTAGTTTAGAACAAATATCTTTCTTGATAAAAGTGTAGTATATTGAACACGTATGTGTCCAGCAAAGAATTGTTTCATTTCAATTGTCATCAATTGAGATAAGAGAGAGCGCTTTGTTTTGGGTTAGTGATGACAGGTTTGGAAAACAAATGCTGATTCGTCCCATATGGGCTCAAGACGAGTGATTTCACGTTGTTACATGCGTTGTTCGAGTCATGAACGCCACTTTGAGAGAAAAAATGTGTGTCTTGATCAGTTACACCATGTTTTGTAAGATGACGTCATTTTCCTTCTAGAAGCTTCTCCATTGTATCTCGCACCCAAAATGCTTTAATGACGTCACCTCCCTGCTTCTAGAATTTCCCTTTTGTATCTCGTACCCAAAATGCTTTAATGACATCATGTAATTATTTCACGTGTTACTGGAATTCTAAAATCTATTTCATTCTGATTTCTGAGACCAGTTGATTTGGTTCCCTCTCTCTCTCTCTTGTTCTTAGAAAGAGATTACTTTTAACGTAGTGTTTTGTGGTCATGTATTAGCATTAACTTTTGAGATCTGAATTTAGCAAAGTTATTTAGTTTGTAACTGTGCCTGGTAAAAAAGTGTGTTTTTTGGTAATGCAGCTGCAGCAAGTGATTTACAGAGGTTTTCACAAGTTTGTGTAAGGTAACGTGAATTTTACTTATTAATACCATGGTATGAAAAGTTAGGAAATTTTTACCAAGTGAAATCATTATTGATAAATCTTATGAGTATTTTGGTGTGTTTTTCTATTTACAATCTCTTTATATTTTCACATTTTTTATGTTTGTGATGTAACATTTATTTACGTAGTATTTTAAATATTTCTTGGTAATTTAACATTGCATAATTGATTTGATATCTCATTTGTTAAGATTTTCTTTTAAATCTTGAGTAATTCTTGATAGTTAAAATTTTGCTTAATTAATTTAAATTCTTGATAAAGTTTTTGTGAATTAGTTTTGTTTCATAATTTAATTCAAGAATTAATTAAGTGTTGTGTTATTTTTAAGTAATAATAAATTTTTCAGATTGTGAATTATAATTATAAACTTTGAATTTAAAAATAAATTTTTGTGTTTAACATTTTTAGAAAAAGTGTTTCATTTATTGATCACCAGTGAATAGGATTGATTGTGTGCATAAGGCAAAGTGATAAACATGTTTTGTTCTTTTAGTTTTGCTAAAGTGAATTAAGACCAGGGAAACAGTTGGAGTTTTTTGATGGAGTGATGCCCTTCTACACTAGAATATTTCTAGTCTAATTTTTGATACCTCGCACATATTCTGATAGACTTAGTTTGATTTTTCAAGTAATAAATAAGTTTTTTCTTAAGGGATCACTGTTACCTTTAGAGTACTCAGTCGTAATAATTAATGTTATGAGAGTTCAGGTATCTGGCTGAAGTGAGGTATATTTTTGAATCTTGAAATTAGTTGTGCAATAACCAGGTACTTGATACGCATCGTGACATTATATTGTTTGGTGCCCAGAGACCCGTGGAACAAAACAAAAAACATCACTATGGTTTATGTATATACTGGTGGTGTTAGGGATATATTTTGACAGGAGAGTGACCACATAGTTATTTTTTTTGCTTTGTATTGTGAATTATTTAGTTGAGTAACTTAGAGAAAATGGCTCTTTTCAATGTTTAGAAGTTTTTAGCAACTCCTTCCATCCAAGAGTTATCTCAATCCAACCTGACTAAGGCACAGTGGATTGCTTTATAGCAGCATGTGGGGGTAATGTGTCTAGTGGTATGGTTAAGGCACAAATCAAATATATTGCAATCCAAGCATTGATGGACTCTGGTAAAATAGATGAAGAGTTAGGAGAGGCGCAAGAATTGTTGAATGCAGCTGAGACAGAATTTACAGATAAATATGAACAAAAGAAAGAGAAAAATGATGCAGAAGCAGAACTAAGACGTATAGAAGCAGAAGAAAATTTGATTAAGCTGAAGATGCAGGCTGAAAGAGAGAAAATGCAGGGAGAAAGAGAAAGAGAAGACAGAGAGAAAAATGAAAGAAAAGAAAGAGAAGAAGAAAAGCAGCAGAAGAAGAAAAAAAGAGCAAGACATGAAAGGAGATGGAGTTAATAAAAGCTCGATCCACATTACCTGTAACACCGTCTAACCCTACTCAAGGTAATTCAGACCCTGTATTTGATGTAGTAAGAGTGCTGTAGTTAATTCCAAAGTTTACAGAAGAAGCTCCAGATGAGTTTTTTGATCACTTTGAAAAAGTGGCTTCAGGGATGGGATGGCCAGAGGATAAATGGTCGGTCTTGTTACAGAGTGTTCTTATTGGTAAAGGAAGAAGTGCCTATTTAGTCTTATCAGCTGATCAGTGTAAAGAGTACAAGGTACTCAAACACAATGTGCTATAAAAATTAAACTAGAAATATTCTAGAGTAAAAGGGCATCACTCCATCAAAAAACTCTAACTGTTTCCTGGTCTTAATTTACTTTAGCAAAACTAAAAGAACAAAACATGTTTATCACTTTTGCCTTATGCACACAATCAATCCTATTCACTGATGATCAATAAATGAAACAATGTTTTTCTGAAAATGTTAAATACAAAATTTATTTTTAAATTCAAAGTTTATAATTAGAATTCACAATCTGAAAAATTTATAATTACTTGAAAATAACACAAAACTTTTATTAATTCTTGAATTAAATTATGAAAGAAAAATAATTCACAAAACTTTATCAGGAATTTAAATTAATCAAGCAAAATTTGAACTATCAAGAATTCCTCAAGATTTAAAAAGAAAATCTTAACAAATGAAATATTAAATCAAGTATGCAATGTTAAATTACCAAGAGATATTTAAAATGCTACATAAATAAATGTTACATCACAAACATAAAAAAAATGTGAAAATATAGAGATTGTAAATAGAAAAACACACAAATTACATAAGATTTATCAATAATGATTTCACTCTTGTCAAAATTTCCTAACTTCTCATATTAATAAGTAAAATTCACGTTACCTTACACAAACTTTATGAAAACCTCTGTAAATCACTTGCTGCAGCTGCATTACCTAAAACACACTTTTTTACCAGGCGCTGTCACAAACTAAATAACTTTACTAAATTCAGATCTGAAAAGTTAATGCTAATATATGACCACAAAACTTTACGTTAAAAGTAATCTCTTTTAAGAACGAGAGAGAGAGAGAGAGAGGAACCAAACTATCTGGTCTCAGAAATAAGAATAAACAGATTTTAGAATTCCAGTAACACATGAAACAATTACATGATGTCATTAAAGCATTTTGGGTGTGAGATACAAAAGTTCTAAAAGCAGGAGGTGACGTCATTAAAGCATTTTGGGTGCGAGATACCATGGAGAAACTTCTAGAAGGAAAATGACATCATCCCAGCAAAACATTTTGAATGCAGTCTTACAAAACATGTGTAACTGATCAGGACACGTATTCTTTTCTCTCAAAATGGCAAATGACTTGAACATGTAACAACGTGAAATCACTTAGTCTTGAGCTCATATGGGACGAATCGGCATTTGTTATCCAAACCTGTTATCACAACCCAAAACAAAGCATTCTCTCTTATCTCAACTGATGACAATTGAAATGAAACAAGTCTTTGCTGGACACACGTGTTCATATACTACACTTTTACCGAGAAAGATATTATTCCCTAAACTATGTTACTGTTAAAACTGTATTACAACAATTCTAAATTATGCTATCAAGTTATTTAATCATTAGTTCTTTTGAGATTTGATGCCCAAATAAATATGACACTTCAACAATCATTATCATTACACATAACACATGAAAAAGTAAATATGTCAAAATTATAGGAGGATATATGCATTACAATGCAACATCATGAAATTCCCTCCCCAGAAGATTACTTATCCCGGGTTTGAATCCAACGATTCACAACGGGATAAATAATCTGCTATGACATTATCTTTTCCTGAAATGTGTTTAACTCTTATTTTATATGGTTGCAGGCATAAAGACCACCTGGTCAGTCTCATATTATTTTTTTCATCTTATTGATGAACGAGATTAGGTTGTGATCTGACAAACACTAAAATTTCTTCATTCCTAGGTCGGTTCACATACACTTCAAACTTTTTCAATGCTGTGATTAATGCTAATGTTTCTTTTCAATTGTTGAGTAAATTTTCTGATGCTTTTTCAACTTTAAAGACATGAAACATACTGGATGGAAGATTCTGTTGTCATCCTCTTGAAGTAGAACAGCTCCAATTCCACAGTCAGATGTATCAACTTGTATCACAAACTTTTTACTGAAGTCTGGAGCTTGAAGCACTGGTCTTGAAGTTAATATGGCTTTAACCTTCTCAAATGATTCTTGACACTCTGGAGTCCAAACAAACTTTCTTTTTGACTGGTTAAGTCAGTTAAGGGAGCTACTATGGCTGAGAAATTTGGACAGAATTGGCAATAAAATCCAGCCTTGCCCAAAAATCTTTGTTGCTGTTTCCTCGTGAGCAGGAGGGGTAGCCTTACAGATACCTTCTACATTAGCATCAATAGGAGCGAGAAGGCCTTTTCCAACTTCAAATCCTAGATACTGTACAGTAGCCTTTCCAAACTCAGTTTTTTTAAGTTGATTGTTAGTCCTGCTTCCCAATAGTTTCTTGATTGTTTCCCTTAATATCTTCAGATGTTCTTCCCATGTATTAGAATAAATCACAATGTCATCAAGGTATACACTCCTCCTTCTATTGATCCTAGTAGCTGATCCATCACTCGCTGGAATGTTGCAGGTGCATTCATCAGACCAAACGGCAAAACAGTGTATTGATACAGTCCAAAAAGGAGTAATGAAAGCTGACAGCAACTTAGCATTCTAATCTAGGGAATTTGATAATATCCTTTCAACAAGTCTATCTTGGAAACAAATTTGGCTTGCCCAATATTATCAAGTAATTGATTAATAAGAGGCAAGGGATAATTGTCAACCACACTGATGGAATTCAGTTTCCTATAATCAGTACACATCCTAAACGAGCCATCTGGTTTCTTTCACTAACACACGGGAGAACTATAATGACTTGAACTGGGTTCTGCTAATCCATGCTGCAACAAATATTCAACTTCTTTCTTCAAAACATCTCGATGAAAAGGTGATAAGCGATAAGCTCTCAGTTTAAAAGGTTTTCCATCTTCTCTGATCTTTATCTCATGCTTTGTCAGATCGGTACACCTAGGTATACCTGCAAAAATTTCAGGAAACTTTGAATCACTTCACTTAATTCACTACTTTGCTCAACACTCAGATGTTTTAGTTTATCTTCCAAATTTTCTATTATCGAAGAATTTTTCATCTTGTTTTCAGCTCCCAATTCGTAGCCATCATCATCCTCTGTGGATGAAGTTTTCTGTGTTATTGACACTGTTTCAGTTTTTAGTCTATGAGAAGTAAGGTTTCAAAAGATTCACATGTATCTTCCTCTATCGTTTTCTTCTTCCTGGTGTTTCAGTCACATAAGTTCGATCACTTAACTTCTCTATTATCCTATAAGGACCTTGAAACTTATTGGTAAGGGGAAATTTTTTCACTGGTAAGAACACTAGAACTTGCTGTCTAATACTAAAATTTCTTAGCTTAGTTTTAGCATCATATTTACTTTTCATTTTCTCTTGACTTATTTTCAAATTTTCTAAAGAGAATTTTCTAATTTCTCTTAACCTTTTCCTCAAGTTCTTGACATATTCTCCTTGTATTTCCTCTTGATTTTCTCTCAATTCTCTGCAAGAATCTTCAGTGAACCTCTAATGTCTCGACCAAAAATCATTTCATTTGGTGAACATACCATACTTTCTTGATAAGCATTCCTAACTTCAAATAACATTAAAGGTAAACCAGCATCCCATTCTCTTCCTGATTCATTACAATACTTAGTTAACATACTTTTCAATGTCTGGTGGAACCTTTCCAAGGCTCCTTGAGTCTCTGGATGATAAGCAGCTGATAACTGTTGTTTTACTCCTAACAAGTTCATCACATCCTGGAATAATTTTGAAGTAAAGTTCGTTCCTCTATCACTTTGCACAATTTCTGGTATTCCAAACTTGGAGAAAAACTCCAACAACATCTCAGCAATTACCTTTGCACTTATACTTCTTACAGGAATCGCCTCAGGATACCTAGTCACTGGACACATTAATGTTAACAGATATTCATTTCCTTTTTTGTTTTCACTAGAAGTGGCCCAACCACATCTATAATTACCTTGCTAAAGGGCTCTCCTCTAACTTCTATGGGATGTAGGGGCTTTCTGAATGGTTTCATTCGGTTTTCCAGCTATCTGGAATGTGTGACACACTCTGCAAAAACTGCTAACATCCTTGTGAAGTCCAGGCCAGAAAAAAATACTTCATAATCTTCCCAACAGTCTTCCTGATTCCCATATGTCCAGACTCGTGCGCTACTGCTATAACTTGTTTCCTCAATGGATATGGAATCAAAATTTTATGATATTCACCCCATTCAGCATTTCCTGGTATATCTGCAGGTCGATGCTTTGTCATTTGCAATCCTTCCTTTAGATAATAACAGGTGGAGGTTTGTTGCATCTCTTCTTGATCAACAACTCTGAAGAACAAATCAACCAACGTTGTATCTCTCTTCTGCAGTTTCATCAGTTTCTCTCTAGTCACTTGACTAACTTCAAGGTGAACTCTCCATATCTGCTAACTCTGCCTCTGTAGTTTCACTACTATCTTCAGGAACACTTTGACTACTCGGAGTCTCTTTAATAACAACAGGATCCTCTTCTTCTTGGGAAATCTCTTCATTATTAACACTAGGGAAACTTAACTTTCCTGGAACAGCTCTTCTAATCTTAAAGATCCGTCACTTGATCCTTCTGGTGCAGGTAAATCCTCAGTATCTTCACTACTCCTTTCATCTCCCTGTAGTTACACAACTTGGAAACAGGTGGGGTTTTTCTTCTCTAAATCTACTGTAGAACTAATCCCAGTTAACGTTTTGTCTGTCACTATAAGACGAGGAACAAATAGTATGCCACGAACTTCATTACCCAGTGAAACATGTACACCTTCAACAGCTAGTGAGTCCTTTACAGCAAAATCAACATTTCTTGTCACCAATTCACAGGACAAATGCAAGCGGCATATAGGAGTTACCTCTTCTCCTCCTATAGGCCTACCCTTCAAAATAACTGAATCTCCGGTGAGATTCTTCTCCAACTGTGGGTGAGCACCACGAACTACCACACTATGGTTACTCCCCGTATCACGTAATACTTTGACTGGTACCTGCACACTTCCTCCTTGAGTTGTCAGCGTACCTTCATAGATATATGGCTTAAAAACCTCCAAGCTGCTCAGCCACTCACTGCTTGAAGTTACATTTCCACTGGTTGTTAAACACTCTGCTTGTTTAGTCTCAGTCTTCCCACACTGCTCTTCGTAGTTTGTTTCACCTGGTTACCTTTAACCACTTGACCAACTGGTTTGGTCTGCTGTTGTGTCTGATAACAATCTCGACTGTAGTGTCCTACTCTTCCACACTTGTAGCAGTCAACATTAATCTTTCTTATCTGTCTTGAAAATAGACTGGGTGATGAGGATTTAACATTTAATTGTTGAAGGGTGTTACCTGGCTTTGTATTGGCATAGCCACTAGAAGGATTTCAGTTGTAATGTTCCTGAAATTTGGATGAGACCTGAAACCTGTGCATTGTTGGTTATGGTACTTGACATTATAATTTCTTTTGCTACAAATTATATTAAAGTCTTCACTCAATGTAGCAGCTTTGTCAAGTTTCTTAACCTCTCTCTCTTAAATAGGCTCTTATGTGTTCAGAATTCCTCTAAGATATTGTTCTAGGACTACTAACTCCTCAAGTTCGTCCATAGATCTAACTTTAGCAGCCTCCAACCATTGTTTAAAACATCTTCTTACTTTTTAGGCATAATCCAAGAAAGTTATCTTGTCATCCCTTCTCAAAGATCTGAATCTTTCATTATAATATTCAGGGTTATCTGGTAAACTTGTAGCACATTGTGTTTGAGTACCTTGTACTCTTTACACTGATCAGCTGATAAGGCTAAATAGGCACTTCTTCCTTTACCAATGAGAACACTCTGTAACAAGACTGACCATTTATCCTTCTAACCATCCCATACCTGAAGCCACTTTTTCAAAGTGATCAAAAACTCATCTGGAGCTTCTTCTGTAAACTTTCAAATTAACTTCTGCAACCTTACTACATCAAATACAGGGTCTGAATTACCTTGAGTAGGGTTAGATGGTGTTACAGGTAACTTGGAGCGGGCTTCTGTCAATTTCATTTGTCTATCATAATCTTCTTGTTTCTCTGCTCTTTCTCTTTCCTTTCTTGCTTTTCTCTTTCCTCTTTGCTCTTTCTCTTTTCTCTCTATCTTCTCTTTCTCTTTCTGCCTGCATTTTCTCTCTTTCAGCCTGCATCTTTAGCTTAATCAAATTTTCTTCTGCTTCTATACGTCTAAGCTCTGCTTCTGCATCACTTTTCTCTTTCTTTTGCTTATGTTTATCTGTAAATTCTGCCTCAGCTGCGTTCAGAAACTCCTGTGCTTCTCCTAACTCTTCATCTACTTTACCAGAGTATATCAATGCTTGGATTGCAATATATTTGATTTGTGTCTCATACCACTAGACACATGCCACTGCCACTGCTAAAGCAATCCAATGTGCCTTAGTAGATAACAGGTTGGATTCAGATAACTCTACAATACAAAGCAAAAAAAAATAACTATGCGGTCACTCTCCTATCAAAATATATCCCTAACGCCACCAGTATAAACCATAAACCTGAGTGATATTTTGTTTTGTTCCCGGATCTCTGGGCACCAAACAATATAATGTCACGATGCGTATCAAGTACCTGGTTACTACACAAGTAATCTCAAGATTCAAAATATACCTCACTTCAGCCAGATACCTGAACTCTCATAACATTAATTATAACGACTGACTACTCTAAAAGGTAACAGTGATCCCTTAAGAAAAACTTATTTATTACTTGAAAAATCAAACTAAGTCTATTAGAATATGTGAGGTATCAAAAATCAAACTAGAAATATTCTAGAGTAAAAGGGCATCACTCCATCAAAAACTCTAACTGTTTCCCTGGTCTTAATTCACTTTAGCAAAACTAAAAGAACAAAACATGTTTATCACTTTGCCTTATGCACACACAATCAGTCCTATTCACCGGTGATCAGTAAATGAAACACTGTTTTTCTAAAAACATTAAATACAAAATTTATTTCTAAATTAAAAATTTATAATTAGAATTCACAATCTGAAAAAATAATTATTACTTGAAAATAACACAACACTTAATTAATTCTTGAATTAAATTATGAAACAAAACTAATTCACAAAAAAATTATCAGAATTTAAATTAATCAAGCAAAATTTAAACTATCAAGAATCACCAAGATTGAAAAAGAAAATCTTAACAAATGAAATATTAAATCAAGTATGCAATGTTAAATTACCAAGACATATTTAAAATGCTACGTAAATAAATGTTACATCACAAACATAAAAATGTGAAAATATAAAGAGACTGTAAATAGAAAAACACACAAAAATACACATAAGATTCATCAATAATGATTTCACTCGGTCAAAATTTCCTAACTTATCATACCATGGTATTAATAAGTAAAATTCACGTTACCTTAGGCAAACTTGTGAAAACCTCTGTAAATCACTTGCTGCAGCTGCGTTACCACAAAAACACTTTTTATCAGGCGCTGTTACAAACTAAATAACTTTACTAAATTCAGATCTCAAAAGTTAATGCTAATACGTGACCACAAAACTCTGTTTCAAGTAATCTCTTTTAAGAACGAGAGAGAGAGGGAACCCAACTACCTGGTCTCGGAATCAGAATGAAACAGATTTTAGAATTCCAGTAACACGTGAAACAATTACATGATGTCATTAAAGCATTTTGGGTGCGAGATACAAAAGTTCTAGAAGCAGGGAGGTGACGTCATTAAAGCATTTTGGGTGCGAGATACCATGGAGAAACTTCTAGAAGGAAAATGACGTCATCCCAGCAAAACGTTTTGAATGCAATCTTACAAAACGTGGTGTAACTGACCAGGACACGTATTCTTTCTCTCAAAATGGCCTTAGTCACTTGAACATGTAACAACGTGAAATTACTCGTCTTGAGCTCGTATGGGACGAATCGGCATTTGTTATCCAAACCTGTCATCACGACCCAAAACAAAGCGTTCTCTCTTATCTCAACTGATGACAACTGAAATGATACAAGTCTTTACTGGACACATGTGTTTCATATACTACACTTTTACCAAAAAGATATTATTCATTCTAAACTACGTTACTATTAAAGCTTTATTAACAATTCTAAATTATGCTATCAAGTTATTTAATCATTAGTTCTTTTTGAGATCTGATGCCCAACTAAATATGACAATTCAATAATCATTATCATTACACATAACACATGAAAAAGTAAATATGTCAAAATTATAGGAGGATATATGCATTACAAGGCAACATCATGAATATATATATATATATATATATATATATATATATATATATATATATATATATATATATATATATATATATATATATATATATATATATATATATATATATATATATATATATATATAGATAAAATCCACGAAGGAAAGGGAAACACTGGAGTGCTGCAGGCCTTTTGACTCTTTCTGTCCTTTACTTAGTATACTGAAGAAATAAAACAGTATGTTTATAAAGAAAGCTCATATAAATGACAGATGGGGATTATAAAGGAAAATATGTACCTGGAATCCAACACAATTGAAGATTTAGTAGAAACTGCTAAACAGGGTTAAATATTTTACAAAGGATTAGGATCAACCGTTCAGAAGCAGGGACAGGACAATTAAAAGATTATACAGGGCGTGACTGACCACCCAAAAATATTAGTGAAACAAAATAATTGTTTTTCATTGTAATCAATAATAATTTTGCAAGAAGAACATTTTACAAATAAAATGTTATATTAAACATTCTGATACATAGAAAATATATATAAAGTAACTAATTTATAATTAAGTCAGTGATTTTATCTTTTAGGTCATTCTTGAACATTTTTCTAATACAGGGTCAAAACAATACATGCCAGGGCTAAGGTTAAAATTACATCTGGAAGTAAGCTGAGTAAATGCGACTCAATAGATTTCTTGAAGAGAAATCTTTCGATCTGGCAATTACTGAACTTTCAGTCCAGTTTATCCTGTGAAAGTTTTCACTTAAATGAATGAATATAGCATTGGATGTTTGTCCAGTTTTGACTGAGCACTGTATGTTGCTTAATACGTGCATCTAAATCTTTGCTAGACTGGCCAGTATAAAAACAGTGGCAGTCCAAGCATGGAAATTTATATATTATGTTGTTGTTTTCTTTAGGGCTATTTTTTATTAACATACTTTTTAGTGTGTTATTATAGGAAAGAACGAGGTTGACACTAAAAGATTTTAACAATGATTTTATGCTTTCAAAACCACTAAAATAAGGCAAGCTAAGAATGTTCTTAGGGGTTTCTTTCTTCATGTTACTTTCACTATAAAACTTTTGTGGGGCTTTGTTATAACAAATATCTAGTATATATGAAGGATAACATAAATCTGCCCTATTTTTCTTATGTATATTGTTTCTTTATACAAATACTGGGGACTGACA
>NC_089749.1:62452839-62462839 GCF_040412425.1 Macrobrachium rosenbergii | reverse complement strand
CAAGGTTGTGACCTGAACTTGACTATAGGAATGGACTTGGTGAAATCCTTCACCCAATTCATCGTTCTGTGGGTCTTTTCATCTACAGGGCACTGGCTGGCACTTGGGATGTGACAATCAGACAGGTGTCTGACACGGTGTCCACTGTAGCCAGCAGATCAACTGGCGGGCCAGAGCCATCAATGAGTGCCACTGAGACTGCCTGAGTATACAACCTTAGGGTGAGGAGTGTCGGCATGCCATGCCGCTGTGGACATGCCACTGATCACGTTGACTCACTTGGCAGTTTTTTCCATGCTGTGGGCAGGCATGATAGCCAGCACTGTAGTGATCAAGGGCACCGCCAGTCCTTGCAGGGCCCCTTGGATGCGCTTTGATTGCCTGTATCAGTGGGCAATGAGGTTTGCTTGGCATCGGATAGAAAGTGTGTGGTGATGTTAGGAAATTAGATAGAAAAGAGAGAGAGAGAGAGAGAGAGAGAGAGAGAGAGAGAGAGAGAGAGAGAGAGAAAACGTACAGAATAAAGGAGAGGCAGAGAGAACAATGATAGCGCCTAAAGCTGTTGTTATTGCTGTGGACTCAAGATATGCTGAACAAAGTAAAAACTTCTTGCATGAACTCAAAACAATGAGCGAGTGTATCGCGCCTAAAGCCATAAAACCGACCGTAAAGTTGGGAAACAGGGCCTCACGATTAGCGTAACCAAGTCATGAGTCAGCACCGCCAAAAAGCTAACATCAGCCAGCTCTATAACCCCGCCTTCAATAGGAGGCGTTTTCATGGAAATTCAGGAAATCGGGGGCTGGACAAAGTGATGTACTTCAACACCCTGCAATCAAACATTCTAGGATGGGTCTTTCACACCCTCCTAAGATCATCTCCAATCAAGTCCTCTAAGGAGAGATTTGAATCACACCCACTACAGTCCTACCCAATCAACTGTCTGAAGGGGAGGCCTTGCAGATAATTCCTTCCAATAGGACTAGAAGGAGGTGGAGATTGCAGATAACAATAAATCAGGAGTTCGAGAGATGGAGTGGAACAGAAGAGAAGCAGATTTGAGCAGTGTCCACCAGGGAGAGTACGTCTCCCTCACTTTCATGTTCCCCATATAGACTGAGTCAAACTAATTTCAAGAGTGATTTCGTTTATTCCACTGTAATATGTTAATTTTGTACTGATCCTTTTAGTCTTTTATAAGTTAAATTTCATTATTAAAGTGAAGAAATTGCAGAACTCATCTCTGTACGCCTTCCTGAGAGATATCAATACTTTAGGATAATTTCTCTGCAAAGAACAGACATTTAAGAGAAAGAGAGGCGCTGTTGACACACATAGAAGAATATCAGAAGGTAAGAAAATGGAAGACTAATAATATGTAAAGGGACGCACAAGCGGCCATTAGGTTTCTTAAAAGGTTTCTGAGATTCTTCTTGGCAGCTCCTCCTTTAAAGTGGCACTGAGATTTGGAGTGTCAACTTATGGCAAAAATTGCATACTGGAGGTTTGGAAGGGGGTCCATTCTTTGGGTGAGCTGGCCTGAGTTGTCAGGTGGCACCATGCTCTGATGAGACGTGCTGGAGAGACGGGTTATAGGTTTCCCAATCATCAGCCATACGTCAGCCTTCCATGAGTGGTTTGGGTTGCTTGTCGTTAAGGCACACAGCGAGGGACTCAGGAGCACACTAGAAGAAATCTTCTAGCATCTTCCAATTAAACAAGTCCTCGAACTCAGTGCACGTCATGGAATCAAGCCATCGTTGACCAGCTCGGGTCTCGTGATAGGCCCATTCAGCCCAGGTCTGACCAATTTCTTTCAGGAGGCCCTAAACTTCTGTCTCCATTTCTCCTGTGCAATCTCATAAGCCTTGGTTATTACTTCGAACTTCATCCACGTTTCTCCTCCTACCATTATCCAGCAAGCAGAGGCAGCATTGGCTTTACCTTCCATATGCTTAGACAGCAATAAGGCCGTCTCCATCTTGGTGGTAGTGTAGTTTTTCAAAGAGCACCTCTACCTCCTCCAACCACGCCTCTGGCTCGTTGTCAGTCCACTTTGGTACCAGAGAATTGATATTAGATATAGGAGAATTAGGCAAGGCAGGTGTGGGGCTAGTGTTTTGTTGTTCGGCCAGAGGCGCAGCACTGTCTTGTTAGGCTTTCTCAAGCTCAATCTTTTTCAGAACTAGCTCATACTTCCTCTGTTCTTTTTCTGTCTGCCCTTTCTCGTTCTTCCCTTGATTCTCTTTCTGCCCTTTCTCCTTCTTCCCAGCTTCTCTTCCTTCCTTTGTTTTTACTTTCTGCCTTTCTCTTTCTGCTTTTGCCTCTTCATACTTCCATTGTCTTTCTTCTTTTTCCAGTTTATACTGTCTTTGCTCCTCTCATTCTTGTTTCCCCTTTTGAGTGTGGCATCTAGCTGTGTCTGTACCCACTTCTGATGAGCTCTTTTCCCATGTAACCCGCCTCCTCCTGATTCATGAAGGTTTGGTGACCTTCTGCCAACATGGTTCTGATAGGTTAGTGTGTATCAAAACAGCCCAAGAATCAGAGTAATTTGGGGAAGTATCCCTTAACCTTGGTGACACTTTGATGGAATGGCACCTTTCAGTAAAGTGTCACTGTGGCTGAGTGTCCTGTTCAAAGGTCTCATTAACTGAAGCGGTCCTTGGTTAGCAAAATTCTTATGGGTGGATACACTATTGTTGGCACACTGTGACTCAACACACAGGTGCTGCTTGTGTATTCCATACAGGACTCTTGCTTGGTGGCACTGGGGTGCCGGTGTTCTGAGGGAACAACTCTAATTTGTCATACACCAAATTATATGAAGAATGGCACTCCCATGAAGCAGGGTACAAAGATGAGGAAGAGAAAAAAAAGGTAAGACACTTCGGTAGGTTACTCGTTGACAGTGTACCAGATTAGTGGTACTGTGAAAGAGGAATCTCTTTGGTTGGCACTCATGGGCAACTAGTTCCTAGGTGCTAGTAATGCTGCTTCCTTTCATGCAGAGGAGGAAGACTTGGGGTGCACTCAATGTGCAATTTATTATTTATGGTATACATAAGTCCTGAAAGTACCCATTTTGTGCAAGACAATTTTAATAAACTGTTGGTAATTTTAATTACACCCAAAATTATTCTGTGATGCAGAGATTTAATGTTTGTCTGTTCTTTCTCTTTAAGAAATGGCTCGAGTACCTGTTCAGTTGCCTTAAAGACTCAATGGAAAAGTATGTGAAAATTATACAAGGGAGTTAAACATGTGTGCATACACTAACAGTGCACTACGTGTAACATGAGTCATAGGAAAGCAAATATACGGTGATGAACATGGGCTATCCCAGGATTGAATTTAATATATAACCTTGTGTTTGATTTGTTTCACTCAGCTTTTATAAAGTAATAGGTTATCTTTCACTAATATCTAACAAAATTAACAAGTCATGCCTCCTATTAATCTGGGTAAAATAGCATACAATAAAGGATAACCTATTTTTCTCTCCTCTTTCCCCCCGACTGAGAAGCATATAGTATAAGGATGACTCGTTACCTTTAACTAAATTAAGTGGACTCCACTCTCAGTGATTAAATAAAAGGCGTGTTTGGGTTCCTGTTACTCTAATTAATTTGTAAAGGATTTCAATTTACTAAGTGAGATTTATGGTAGGTATGCAAGTGAAAAAATGGAATGATGCACATTGGTGTAGTCAATAAATGACAGTGATTGGAATTGGTCATCTGTTGTGAGAGTAACAATAATTCAAATGGCGGCCCTCTTTTTACAAGCAACTTGTCACTTGTCGCTGTTTACTAATACGTAAATTCAATATGTCCACCTGTATCATGTGACCAATGACCACTGAGAGCTTGAGTGTGAAGAGCTACTGCTATTGTCTGCTCAGTGGCTTCACTCAAAAGAATACATGAACATACACTCCTCTCCGTTACTTTGCGATACAAAAAAGGAAAACACAAATCTTTTTCTGATGGAATGATGCATGCATATATGCATAGACTTAATTACTTCCCTCAAAGCACAGTTCACTTCCTTAAAGCACCAATACTAAGTTTTACGATACACATAAGACTGAAACAAAGATCGAGGTGAAGGAGAGTGGCTGAGGGTTCTGACTGTTGGAGAGTGGGGCATGGACAAGACATCTAATGATGTCACTCCACCCCTTGGCTGGCTGGTTCAGGTTATTTATAGTTGAGTGGGTTGCCATTGCTGGTATTTTCTAATGTCCTATGGATTAAAAAAATGTCCCTTTGTCCTATCTCAGCGAAGCAGCACACTTCCTCTCATGTCACATGCAGTAAGCTACTCTAGCTAGAAATTCAATATTCATGCATTAATTGCTGGCATGCAGGTGCAAGTACTTCCTAACTTGATAACTCGACGCTCTGACTCGGCTGAATGACATTTCAGAGGTAATTTAAAGCCATTCTGCTATATCCAGTTTCAATTTATCTCCTATTTGTAAATTTTAGATTTGAAAATAACTTATACAACACTTTCCTGCCTAGTGAATTTTAATATTATAACACCGAGATTTTCACTTTTTATCTCTTCCTCGTTTCTGTCCATACTTTTTATGCCTTGTGAGTTATTAATTTCAATTAATTTAGATTATTTCAAATTGGATTATCTCCACAGTATAGTATTAGCAATGCTAATTTTGCTAATTGACTGAAGATACTGGCAAGGTCGCCACTGTTATATATTTGTCTGGGGATAGCAGGATGAAGTGAATATTGAAAATGAATTTTGCCTTAGGGGCCACTTGCTACCCAGAATCAAATATATAATAAAATGCAAACACAAGATAACTTATCTTAGAGTTACATCTAAACAAAAGAACGGTCACCAAGAAAGCCTGTAGTTACATTAAATTACTTTAATTTGCACAGTTCAAAGCAAGGAAACAAATGGGAGCCAATGGCTTGTGAATACAAAGTTACCATCTTGCAAATAGGTGCAGAAGGGGTAGCTTGTTATGTAGCAAGGTTGAATTAATTTTCTTCTAAAACCTTCTCACAGGCAGGTCGGTGGCAGAAACACGAGAGATAAGAAAACACGTCCTGGAAACAGATTTCCCAGATAAGTTCGTGCATAAAAGATTCTCTCACTTACAATAATCTATCACAATGGAGGGATGATAAACTCTGTCACTGAGCAAAGGATTAATTCATCTATAGTCTTGCTTCATATGGGGAACACACATGATAGTAGTGCTTAGTATCAGCAAGGGTTTTACTTTGTGAGTGAATTATGAGGAAAGAAACGGAAAGATTTAGTGAGAGAAACAGTTACTGGTACTCAGTTGCTAATTTCAGACTTACCGGGCAACTCCAGATTGCAAGTGCACATTGCAAAATAGCCAGATGATCTATTAGGTCCTAATTTGTGACCCATCACCAGTTGTAGCAGCATGCCAAGACAAGGTAAGGTCCGAGATTCAGGACGTAGCAGGCAGAGGTTATGCCTGTATGGGGCTGAGCAGGAACTGACTTTCTCTCTGCCTCTCTTTGGGCTGTTGGTCATCTATAGACCCTCAGGCCATGGAAGTAGAGAGTCTAAAGGAGGGAGAGCCCGGCAGTCCTGCAAAAGGCTTAAGAACCAACAAAAAGGATGTTACAGCAACTACTAGTATACCTATTCCCAAAGAATCACTTAATCTGACTAATGATTTGACCTTTCTTGAAACTATGCCCAAAAACTCCCACTTGTAAGTCGGTCTGTGGGCCTATCTCACCCTGGTCCTAGCTATCCTATTCAAAGGAGAATCCATCTCTATGGATTCTTGAATAGAGATGGTGGAGGCTTGATATATATATATATATATATATATATATATATATATATATATATATATATATATATATATATATATGTGTGTGTGTGTGTGTGTGTGTGTGTGTGTGTGTGTGTGTGTGTGTGTGTGTGTGTGTGTGTGTGTTTTAACCAGCCTGGTTTCTGAGCCAGTGGTTTGTTGAAGTATCTGTTTTAAGAACAGAATTTAGCATCTCACCTTTCTTGAGATGTTTCTGGTAGCTGTAGCCTTACCTGGGTCAGCAGATCCTTCTCTTTTTCGTCATAAGATTCTTGCTAACCTATCTTTACATAAAGGCCACTGGAATGAGACACTGAGAGATAGAAAACGAAAGTAACTCTGCAAAAACTACGATCAAGAAATGGGTGACTCACACTCCTATCAAAGGAACACTTTAATATAGGAATACTGTTCCCAAACCAGTATAGAATATTATCTTACACCAGACCATAATAGTCAATGACTCCCTGTCATCAAGCAATATAATAAGCCTGTAACGACCACAATACAAGCCATATAGTCTGTAAAACTAATAACACCACTTTCCACTAATTGTCCTTCCAGGATAATGCTCGAGTTTTCCTATGAAAGAAATATCATTATATTAAAACCTGCAATTGTGAGTGTACATAAATGTTCAAACAGAAAAATGGGCAGTTTCATTATGTAGACATCGATCAGGTTCACTGTTTTATCAACCAGGGGTTTCCTTCTAAAAATCCTGGAAAAAAAATTTCATTGTTTTACTTATTTCTATGTCCAAAAATAACGCATCTTCATACTGGCAGGTTCTTTGATCACTACACCAGGTTAAAACACATATTTGTTGTTACAACTCAGAGCAGTCACTCTCGAGAGTCAAAGTTCCTCCCAAATCATACATCATGGGAATCATACATGTATACACACACACAACCTCCTCGGAATCTGGGCTTTTCCGATGCATTAGCTAGTGACCGAACGAGGCACACATTGTTCCCATGAGGTTAAAATGCACGTTAGATCCCAAATGCATAAGTCAGACATTCCTCACCTCTACAGCGGAAGTGCCCAGTCAGGTCATCATATCACACTGTTCAAAAAGACTTTCAAGGCCACCTCAGTGACTGTTACAGGAGCTCGGACCACCTACATTGGACGTCCTCGTCCATTTCCGATAACTGTCCATCAGTTCAGTAGTGGCCAACTCCAAAATCATAGCAAACTTACTGCATTAGAAGACACAGTGTTATATGCCTTGTAATACAGGTGTTGTTCCAATAACAGTTCTTTTATGGAACGCAACATCTTGCATTTTGGTGATCCAACTACGCTGAACAGTCTGGTGACTACCTGGCCATGTTGATTGGTGCTCACGAATAACTTTGCCAAACAGATGTCTCCCAGCAACGACAGCGATTTGTAGACGTCCTGCCCGACTCCTCCAAACCTGGATCTTCTCACGAAAGCGCAGGCGCAGTAACCTGCAGGCGTGTCGTAGACGGCTCCCATACCCAACTTGTATAAGGTGAGGCTCGTGGAGACATTCCGAACAGCCCTGGTGCGAGGAATGTTGTTTACGTAAGTCGGTCATATCGACAGTCAACTCAAAAAGTAACTAGTCTCTGCTCTCTATGCCCATTATTATTACTAAAATATTAAAACTACTAGGCAAAGTCATATGTTAAAAATGTGAACAATTCCAAGTTGCTAACTGGAACATCCACAATCAACCCACTATCAGGCACTAACTCTAAGATACTATTCATAAAAATTCTAACCAGTGAAATAAAACTGCCTGAGAAAACCTACCAATAGCAAAAAATTCATGAAAGGCAATCTAAGCATCTGAGAGGGAATATCTCGTAAAGTCATCAAAGTTTTACCTAGTTAGGCAAATACCATCGAACCTGCTCAATTCTTCAGCAGAATAGCAATGGACATATGGCCCAATCCTTCCATGATCATAACAACTACAATTACCAGTGGCACAGCCTCTTAATTCCGAAAAGAGAACTGAAAATTAAATACCCAGACTTGGAAAGATATATTAAAGTCTTCCCTAACCTATCCTAAACCCCCACTGATTTATCCAAACCTTTAACAGATCAGACGAATTCCGTACGGTAAGTATTTAAAACAAAATCATTTATGTAACAAACCATTATTCTGCAACTCTATATTCGGAGATATTGCGTCAGACGACAACTACATCATAATATTCTTACATAATAACACACAGGCCTAACGTCACTCACTGAAATTAGCCCATGTGACGACTCACAAAGTTATGTGAAAACGAACCATTAACTCAAGAAAACAAATTACTAACGCCAAATGCGAAAAAATGAAGTCACTAACCGAAGATAGAATCCATAAAAAAAAAAAAAAAAATCATATATCTATGAAACTCTATGGTATTTAGCGCATAATTTTAACTAAGTAATGCAACACATAAGAGCAAAAAGCTGAACGGATAATTGAAGATTTGTATAACTCAAAGGACTAACATCCTCCCTAGTTAGAAAAAAAAATACTACAAGTTACGCCCATTTAAAACCCATTAAAGAACAGAGGAAAAAAAGTGTATCGCTTACCATAACGTTATTACTATATTGGACCTGTGGAAAATATCGATCCCAATTTGGATCATTACCTCCCAAAGTCATCTGAAGAGCTTCTCTGACTTTCCTGT
Organism: Macrobrachium rosenbergii; assembly: GCF_040412425.1. NCBI lineage: Eukaryota > Metazoa > Arthropoda > Malacostraca > Decapoda > Palaemonidae > Macrobrachium > Macrobrachium rosenbergii. Next base: position 62,454,329 of record NC_089749.1, on the reverse strand, counting down.
TTGCCCGTTCACACAGGCCATTCGCTTCCGGTCTTTACAGGATAATATTAACTTTCTTAATACCCATTAAATCCATCAGACATTATATTGTCCGATTGATAAATTCCACGCCCATCATCTGTAATCAGAACCTCTGGCACCCCATACCAGCAAATGTACCCATTAAAGCAGTAAATTTACCACCTCTTCCGCTGTTTTGTGTAAACGGGAAAATCTCTACGAACCTAGTTAATTCGTCAACAACCACCAACAGGTGCCTATGGCCATAACTAGATTCCTAGAGAAATTGCTCAACTGGTCCATGTGGACTCATGCTGCGCGTCTGGCAGGAATCAGGAATGACAATTTACAAGAAACGACCATGGCTTACATGCGTACAAACTGAACAACATCTCACAAAATGTTCACTGCCGAACTAAGCATACTCTTCCAAAGGGTGTCCCATTACATTTGATACGTTTTCTCAATCCCCAAATGCCGACTGCCCAGACCTACTGTAGACAATATCTAAGACCATGGAGTACTAGACTCATCAGAACGACTATTTGCATCAATATCCCCTTTTATTCACTATTCCTCAGTCTGTATCTAACCTTCCTATCTAACAAATTACCTCTATTTAAAGCCTGCAAAAGGCAGCTTATAACCCTTCCTAACCCCTAGTTTCCTCTAAGAAACGCCTTTTGTGTCTCTCAAATTTTCATCTTCATCTTGTAAGCACACACAGAACTGATATCCCAATCATACTATCTCCCCGATACATGTAACATACATAGTACCTTCCTCATCAGAAAAACTTCAACTAAGAGCGTCTGCTATGATATTCTAATATATACTCTATATAATTCAAAGCTTAGCATCAAAATCTCTGATTATCAATACCACCAAGTCTTTTGGGGAAAAATCAGTTTTATTAAAAAGATCCAAGCATAGAACTAACAGGCCATCAGAACCTCTAACCAAAAATTACCAAAGTAACATCTTAGTGGACGGGAACCAGAACCAGCAAGGCCTCTTTGGCCATACAAACCATAACCGTTCATTTACTACTCATCTTAGACTTCCTGCTGTAAAATGCAGAAGTCGGAAGGTCTTCCATTGAACTTCATATAAGGCATGCCCCTATACCATAATAACTACCATCCTGGCCACCAGCAGTGAAGGACGTTTCTAAGTCAGGAAACTTCAGCTCTGGGAGTTTACCGGGGCATCCTTAATTTTTGAAAAAGATGCCTGTCCATCTCCCTTCCAAACTGCACATCGTCCCTCCAGAACATCTGTCAGAAAGGGGATGCCAGAACAGAAAAACCCGCCCACAAATCTACAGAAAAATCCAGCCATCCCTAAAAGGGCAGATCTGTACTTAGTCTTGGGAGCAGCAGCTCTACAGTACCCCTAACTTTATCATCATTCCATCTGCCCTCTTTAGAAATGGCATAGCCTAAATGCTTCCATCTGCTTCAGAGAGTGATTTGGCTAACTTTATCTTC